>NC_133336.1:7209484-7491984 GCF_042186555.1 Aquarana catesbeiana
GGATGTCACGAGGGCCATGTACCTGATGTGAGACCGAAGTAGTGGGGAGGCCTCCCTTGCACCTCATGTCCTTAAAGCCTCTGGAGATGGAGACAGAGACTTGGTGGGGACAATGAGTGGCAGGGGTGCCAGGGGTGCAAGCCTTAGTCCGGGACCTGAGCCGAGGTCAAGTCCAGTTGGGCAACGAAGCATGAAAGGATTAATCAGAAGAAGAATGGTCGAGATCCAAGCCGGGGTCGGTTCCAACTTGGCAGCTGAGTACAAAAGGGGCAAAGAAGTAGAATGGTCAAGGTACAAATTCGAGGTCAAGGGCAAGCAGCAAACACGAGTAGTCAAACAGGTTTCCAGGTCACAACAGGTTCAGACAGATCACACACTAGCACAGGAACAAGGGGGGGCTGAAGATAATCCAGTAATTTGGCAGTGTCTGGGCTGGGCTTATATAGGGAAGTTTGAGGTCACTTCCTGTGTGCCTCCTGGGCATTTTCCTGCTTTTTCATCAGGCTGAGGTCACTTCCTGTGCGCGTCCTGGGCATTTTCCTGCCCTTTTCCATCAGGTCTTCTGCGCAGGTGCGGGTTGGCACCCTGAGGAGTCTTTGGCGCATGCATAGTTGGCACGGATTTCCTCTTGCGGCAAGGCACCATTGGTGCATGCGTAGTAAGCCCTGGACTCTTACACTGGATCTACCGCTATAGCTGTTATTTAATTAACTTACTTAAATTCCAACGTGTATTTAAATATCTCAACCTTTCGCCTTGTAGTGATTACCACAAGGTGCAGTCCATGCGGCCAGAAAAACACATATACAAAAAGAGAAGAAAAGATTCTCCAAGAAGGCCACTACTGCAGGACACTTACAGTTAATTTCAATAAATTTTATTTGTAGAAAAAACACACCATGATATTAGCAAAAAGAAAATCGAAGTATATACCCTTCAGAGCAATTTTTAAGAAGACAACGTTGTCATTAAAAGAGGAACCGCAGCTGCACATACATCCATTCAACCAGTCACACTGACACGCTAACAGCTTCAGGGATTGGGGATTCATTTAAGTATTTTTGTGGAAATTTTATGAAGATGTATTTAATATGTATTGTCAAAGTGTCTCCCAGTGTTAGTTCTCCCGCAACCCGCTCTAAAGGCCTGACTGGGGCAGACTGACGCTGGTTGAGATCCGCTTGGTAGTGAAAAACTTCCTGAGGTTGGAGAGAGGTGTTTGCGAAGTGAGGATATGTCCGCTGGCGAAAGGGCCCCTGTGCGATGCACAGAATGATCGTCTGGGGGGGATGTGTTCGCTCTGCGAACACATTATCGGTTTAGCGGATGTGCGCTCGTGTCACCCCTGTATGCCTGATCAAGATATTTGGGGTGCCATGACGTACTCCTGCAGATAATCTCCCATCAGCAGGAGTGGTAGTCATTGGTTGTTGTATAAACTCATATCCTGTTTGGTCACATCCTGTGTTGTCACATCCTGTGGAGGAAGCGATTGGCTGCTGGGGCGAGAGTTTCCTGTTTGTGACTTCCTTTGTGTGTGTGAATAAAAGCAGGAGCCTAGGAGGGGGCAGTCATGCTGAGATGAGGACATAAGCTGTGGTCATGTCTGGGGATATGCGGGAAATAGAGTGATAGGTAAGATGTATTATACCATTAGACTAAATGGGCGCCTATTAGCGCAAGAGTACAGTGGTTACTAAGAACGTCACAATATACTCGCATGCTCCCAGTATAATCCAGTTTTTCTATTAGCTCAAAGTATTTATCAGGGGGCTGGTTTAGGTATTGGTGCGACTGAGCAGGTAGGTATTCAGAGCCGCCCTATAGTCCTGTACTGGGTATTTCAGTCCAAAAAGTGATTGAAAATCCTTGTAGTTAGGGGCTCGGCTCTCATCTACCTACATGAGGCATTAGTAATTAGCTTGCATAGGCTTATAATGTCCAGGAGTGACCTACAGAGAGTCACCTTGTTAAAATTGTAATGTCTGAGAAGGTCATTCATCCATATAGTGGAGAATGGGGAGGGAGGATTAAAGTAGAATGTGAAAAAGCGGAACTTGCCTGTCTACAGCTGATCAGTTAATTCTGTGCATTACAGCAGGTAGAGATACCCTCACCATTTCTTCTGCTTCCTCATACCTCCACCCATCCCTTCAAGTTACGCTCCCTAGATCACCAGAAGATTCCACCAATGATCCGCCCGTTCCCTGAATAGGGTGCCTTCCCTGCCTCCAACGAACTTTCAGCCACCACTTTACCGCCGCCTCAGTATGCTGCTCATGTTGTGGGCTGAGATCCCACGATCGTCACAAATGTGCTGACGCGTTTCATTAGCCAATGACAGTTAGCTCCTTCAGAGCAAGGAAGAGTTAGGAATGCTGGCTTAAAGAGGGAGTCCACCTAAAAAAAAAATTATTAAAAGCCAGCAGCTACAAATACTGCATCTGCTGACTTTTAATAAACGGACACTTACCTGTCCTGGAGTCCAGCGATGTCGGCAGCCGAAGGCGACGAATAGCTCGGCTCTCGGCTGCTGCTGCCGCCATTCTCTGTGAGGGAACCAGGAAGTGAAGCGTTGCGGCTTCACTTCCCGGTTCCCTACTGCGCATGCGCGAGTCGCGCTGCGCATCCTAAGTGGTCCCCGCTATGTCCTGGGACCTGTGTGTTTCCCAGGAGACAGCAGGGGGTGCGGGAAGGGGCATGACTCCCACGGGAGTCTATTCCAGGAAGTGGGTGCAAATACCTGTATTAGACAGTTATCTGCACCCCCCCCTGAAAAGTGCCAATTGTGGCAACGGAGGGCGGGAGGAATCGGATGAGTGGAAGTTCCACTTTTGGGTGGAACTCCGCTTTAAATATCCACGTAATTAACTGCTATATCTTCTTTCAGCCACTAGATGTCATCCATACATTCTCCTCCATTCAACTTTCGGCACATAGAAACAAATCACTAAGTAATTTTGGCTCATTTTGAAGACCGGAATATGGGAAGGGATTAATTATTTAATTAAAAATAAAGAAAAAAAATGAAGAAAAAATTAAAAAGAGGAAGAAAAATAGAACTGAAAATAAATGTGAAAAATAGAGATAATAAAAATTAAAATTAAAATGAAAAATAAAAATAAATATAAATAAAATAAGGATATGAAAGGAAGGAAAAAAAACCCTGAAAGGAAAGGAGGAATGAACAGGTGAATAGGCCCAGCCAGAAAGATGTATTTATCCTCCTTCTTATATTATTTTTCCTAAAATGGTTGAAATTGCACTCATTATTGAGGCCTTGCGGAAATAGAGAATCCAAATAATATATCCACATCTTTTCTTTCTGTAAAACAGGACTATACTGGGAAACATGCGAGTATTTTGTGATGTTCTTAGTAACCAATACTTAAATTAATCCCCAATCCCTGAAGCTGTTAGCCTGCTAACATTATTTTAACAAGGCGATTCCTTGCAGTTCACTCCTGGACAATATACAGTGGGGACGGAAAGTATTCAGACCCCCTTAAATTTTTCACTCTTTGTTATATTGTAGCCATTTGCTAAAATCATTTAAGTTAATTTTTTTCCTCATTAATGTACACACAGCACCCCATATTGTACACACAGCCCCCCATATTGTACACACAGCCCCCCATATTGTACACACAGCACCCCCCATATTGTACACACAGCACCCCATATTGTACACACAGCCCCCCATATTGTACACACAGCCCCCCATATTGTACACACAGCACCTCATATTGTACACACAGCACCCCATATTGTACACACATCACCCCATATTGTACACACAGCACCCCATATTGTACACACAGCACCTCATATTGTACACACAGCACCCCATATTGTACACACAGCACCCCATATTGTACACACAGCACCCCATATTGTACACACAGCACCCCATATTGTACACACAGCACCCCATATTGACAGAAAAACACAGAATTGTTGACATTTTTGCAGATTTATTAAAAAAGAAAAACTGAAATATCACATGATCCTAAGTATTCAGACCCTTTGCTGTGACACTCATATATATAACTCAGGTGCTGTCCATTTCTTCTGACCATCCTTGAGATGGTTCTACACCTTCATTTGAGTCCAGCTGTGTTTGATTATACTGATTGGACTTGATTAGGAAAGCCACACACCTGTCTATATAAGACCTTGCAGCTCACAGTGCATGTCAGAGCAAATGAGAATCATGAGGTCAAAGGAACCGCCTGAAGAGCTCAGAGACAGAATTGTGGCAAGGCACAGATCTGGCCAAGGTTACAAAAACATTTCTGCTGCACTTAAGGTTCCTAAGAGCACAGTGGCCTCCAGAAACCTTAAATGGAAGACGTTTGGGAAGACCAGAACCCTTCCTAGAGCTGGCCGTCCGGCCAAACTGAGCTATCGGGGGAGAAGAGCCTTGGTGAGAGAGGTAAAGAAGAACCCAAATATCACTGTGGCTGAGCTCCAGAGATGCAGTCGGGAGATGAGAGAAAGTTGTAGAAAGTCAACCATCACTGCAGCCCTCCACCAGCTTTATGGCAGAGTGGCCCAACGGAAGCCTCTCCTCAGTGCAAGACACATGAAAGCCCGCATGGAGTTTGCTAAAAAAAACACCTGAAGGACTCCAAGATGGTGAGAAATAAGATTCTCTGGTCTGATGAGACCAAGATAGAACTTTTTGGCCTTAATTCTAAGCAGTATGTGGGGAGAAAACCAGGCACTGCTCATCACCTGTCCAATACAGTCCCAACAGTGAAGCATGGTGGTGGCAGCATCATGCTGTGGGGGTGTTTTTCAGCTGCAGGGACAGAATGACTGGTTGCAATTGAGGGAAAGATGAATGCGGCCAAGTACAGGGATATCCTGGACGAAAACCTTCTCCAGAGTACTCAGGACCTCAGACTGGGCCGAAGGTTTACCTTCCAACAAGACAATAACCCTAAGCACACAGCTAAAATAACGAAGGAGTGGCTTCACAACAACTCTGCGACTGTTCTTGAATGGCCCAGGCAGCGCCCTGACTTAAACCCAATTGAGCATCTCTGGAGAGACCTAAAAATGGCCGTCCACCAACGTTTACCATCCAACCTGACAGAACTGGAGAGGATCTGCAAGGAGGAATGGCAGAGGATCCCCAAATCCAGGTGTGAAAAACTTGTTGCATCTTTCCCAAAAAGACTCATGGCCGTATTAGATCAAAAGGGGCTTCTACTAAATACTGAGCAAAGGGTCTGAATAATTAGGAGCATGTGATAGTGGGAGCCCCTCATAATAAATTCATCATAACAAACATTCGTAATTGTTCTGAAAAATTCACGAACCTAACCAAAGTCACGAATTATGAAATACGAATTAATTCTAATACGAAACAAAACAAATTTATTGACAGGGCACATGTCAAAAAACAGCAATCTCATGTGATTACAACATTGCACTCCTATGCGATATTTTAAATGTCAAACTTATGCATTTTATTATTATTTTTCCCTGGGTTGGCACGAACATATGGGACGTGATCAATGCTAGCAGCTGTCCTTAATTACTAGTTGGATTTTTACATGGTGGCTCACAAGAAGTTGTTTGTTTTTTAGATATTTTTTTTGATCTGATGCTTTGAAGCCTGGAGGTCTTATAGACCCCACATCTCTCCATAAAGAGGACCGGTCACGCGCCATTCCTATTACAAGGGATGTTTACATTCCTTGTAATAGAAATAAAAGTGATCAAAAAAATTGTTAACATGAAAGTGTAAAAAAATAAATAAATAAACAGTACAAATTAAATAAATAAATAAATAAATAAATAAATAAATAAAGTGCCCCCCATCCCTGCGAGCTCGCACGCAGAAGCGAACGCATACATAAGTCGTGCCCGTATATGTAAACGACGTCCAAACCACACATGTGAGGTATCACCGCAAACGTTAGAGCGAGAGCAATAATTCTAGCACTAGACCTCCTCTGTAACTCCAAACAGGTTACCTGTAAAAAAATTAAATCGTCAACTATGGAGATTTTGAAGTCTTGAAGTTTGGCGCCATACCACAAGTGTGCACAATATTAAAGCGTGACATGTGACGTGTCTATTTACTTGGCGTCACATTATACAAAAAAATGGGCTAACTTTACTGTTTTGTTTTTTTTTATTCATGAAAATGTTTTTTTCCGAAAAAAAACCAAAAATCGCATTTGAGAAATTACTGCGCAAATACCGTGTGACATGGGAGTCATGTTTTGTTTTATGATTGGCCCATTCTGTTATCACCTCCAGTTACAGAATATGAATCCCAGTAGAAGTAAAAAAAAATTGGGTTTATCCGGCTCACTCATGTTTTCTTCAGAAATGGTCCATCCTGTACATTACCAGTTCTCCAAGTGGGGGGGGGGGGGGGGGGGGTAAACTTTTGAACACAACTGTAAAGCCTGTCTTTAGTGCACATTAATACAGTAGCTGCCAAATTCCTACCAATCTATAAAGATAAGGAATTCCATATACTGCACACCTAGTCATAAAAAGGGGCCCATAATCCCCATGTAGAAAAATAATTATATGCATATTATCAGTAATGGGTTACATATGTTCATTGCCGGGTGTTAACATGATATTCCTCCCATAAACCCCATGAGGAATAATAATTCTACCCATATTCCCATCAAAAGAAGGTCAAATGTAATTTTTCCATTAGCAAGTGAACAGTTAAACATTAGCAACTGCTTCTTGCAACATTGTATCCAGCACTGCAGTAAAGAATAACATATATATATATGTGTATATAGTACACTGACATCTAGTGAGAGTTCTCAGTATTGCAGCCAATAATCCAATCATCCCATCATCCCAATATGCAGTTTAGTACGTCCCCATAAAAAGTGTTAATGTGTAACAAACTCATTTAAACATAAAAAAGAATATTGCAGATAAAATGCTATAAGGTGTAGCTATAAGTTGTGGCACCTTGATAAAGTCCACAAAGAAGCAGATAGAACATGTTGGAGTTTGTTCCTCCAGCAATCACATGAGAGCTGCACTTGTGGAGCACAGCAGATGATAGACCACCTGGATACTAATGAGGTGTGGATGGGCCTAAGATGAGAAGAATTGGATGGATATACATTCAACTGTAGGCACAAAAAACTGCAATTGTGAGTTCCTTCAATGTAAACCCAGAAGACAGCACAGTATAGAGCTTTTTTTTTGGTGGTATTTGATCACCTCTGTGGGTTTTATTTTTTGTTAAAAAAATGTAAAAAGACCGAATTAAAAAAAAAATATATATATTTTTTCATATTTTGTTCTAAAATTTTGCAAACAGGTAGTTGTTCTCCTTGTAAACCAGGAATAATCCGCGCTACACCCACACAAATGAAAATAACCCAAATGATGAAACTAAATACCTTGCATATTAAAAATGTTGTGAAATAAGTGCTGCAACCTAAAAAAAACCCCTGAATATAAGGTTTATAAGAGAAACTAGTCCCCCTGAGTAAGGAGGGACTCTACCAAGTATATATGAAAGAACTACGTGAAATTATGATAGAAGAGGAAGAAGAGCAGAAAATCAAAAAAAGAAAAAATACCTCAGGGATGTTGAGGATTTTTAAAACCCACAACGTCTTTAAATGGCAGGAGAGTTATCGCAACAGTTTTGTTAAATCACCGGATACCATCAAAAGCCGCCGCTATTTACATATGAATGCCGGTAATTTCCATGTAAACACAGGGTCTGCAGGTGAGTCATCTATACACAACAATAGGGCAGAGCTGGGCAGCATTAGTAGCAGCCCTTCACACTGAGATACTGGGACACAGCACGGGACTAAAACCTCAAGGGATGAGGGAAGTCAAACCAGGATAGTTGGCAAGTATGAGGCAGCTGCTTTGGGCCCCACAACAATGACAGGGCCCAGGGCAGCTGCCCCTTTTGCTCTGCCTTAAAAACGGCCCTGCGGGTGAACTTTAGGAAGGAACGTCAAAAAGATATTGAGGAGGGGATTGCGTCCCTGTGTAACAGAAAGGAGCTTATCATACGGCCAGCAGATAAAGGGGGGGAATCGTTGTCCTTGAATAGTATAGTTCAGGATGGAAATAGGAAAGGGGTTATTATTGATAAGGAATGTGATTTTCTAATACCTTTGGCACCACGAACACCTATAATATATTACATTCCTAAGATCCACAAAACCCCTTTACAACCCCCTGGCCGCCACCATAGTGAGCGGCATTGATTCCCTTACGTCTAGAGTTGGTAAATTTGTTGACCATTTCCTTCAGCCAGTGGTAACCAAGACTCCGGCTTTTTTGAAGGATTCGATGCAAATATTTAGGGAACTGTACGAATACACTGTAGGGGAGGACGTTCTGCTGGTAACAGCAGACCTTACCTCCCTTTACACTATTATACCCCATGTGTTAGGTTACCAGGCAGCGGAATTTTTCCTTAAAAAAAGAACTTTCACTCAAATCTTCCATGCTGGATTTCATTATGAGATTGCTCAAATTCGCCATGGAACATAACTATTTTTACTATGGGGGCCAGTTTTACCTCCAGAGCACTGGGGTAGCTATGGGGGCTAAATTTGCCCCCAGCCTGGCTGGGCTATTCATGGCCTTGCGGGAAAATTATCAACTTTTTTCCCTTGAGGAGCCCCGCCTCCTTCTATGGCGTCGCTACATAGACGACGCCTTCTTTTTGTGGAAAGGAGATGATGAGTCTCTTAACATCTTTATGACACATCTTAATGCTAATAATTGGGGGGTCAAATATACGTATTAATACAGCATTTCATCAGTCAATTTATTAGATTTAGTGATTTTCAAAGAACAAGGTTTCCTTCTGACATACTGTATGCCCCGTACACACAGTCGGATTTTCCGACGGAAAATGTGTGATAGGACCTTGTTGTCGGAAATTTCGACCGTGTGTGGGCTCCATCACACATTTTCCATCGGATTTTCCGACACACAAAGTTTGAGAGCAGGCTATAAAATTTTCCGACAACAAAATCCGCTGTCTGAATTTCCGATCGTGTGTACACAAATCCGACGCACAAAGTGCCACGCATGCTCAGAATAAATAAAGAGATGAAAGCTATTGGCTACTGCCCCGTTTATAGTCCCGACGTACGTGTTTTACGTCACCGCGTTCAGAATGATCGGATTTTCCGACAACTTTGTGTGACCGTGTGTATGCAAGACAAGTTTGAGCCAAAATCCTAGGATTTTGTTGTCGGAATGTCCGATCAATGTCCGACCGTGTGTACGGGGCATAAGACCTTCTTTAAAAACACTGACCGTAATGGGTATATCCCAGTGGACAGTGGACATCACCCGAATTGAGCTGACTGCTTCCTGGTTTTCCTGAATGTACAGCTATTCAGCACAACATCACACCAGAACTTTTCCCAGCTACCCAGATCATGCGAGGAGCCTGTGGGACGCAGTAGAACTGCCATGACTACATACTTATGATGAACATGACTTCCACTTATATCTTCGGGGTTCCATCAAATTCTTCAAGTCACGAGAAGCGGATTTATTTAACCCCACAACAGAATAACTCCTGGTTAGGAGTATAGTATCCCCAATATCCAGGTCTTGTCTGTGCGTGGTGGATAGCGGGGCTACTTACGGTCCAAGGAGTGGCTTAGTGGTGTCTCCATCCCAAGAAAGGCCCCGACCGGGTTAAGGTCGCAAGCTTTCCTAAGCTTGCCGGTTGGTAAGCGCGCATTTTATTCTTATCACAGTGGTGCGGTGAAGGATTTACCCAGTCTTACCTCCAATTCTGCCTCAGACGGGGACCCCTGCCTTTGATTCTTTACCTACCTCACCTCTTGGATGTTTGATCATGGATTAGAACTGTTATTGATTTATATGATTTGACCATGAACTTTATTATTTAAAACCCATCCTAATTACTTACTCAATGTATTTTATTTAATCACTCATATTTATATTAACCTAATTCACAGCGATGCTTCGTTTATTTATCGATTGTTTATAGCCCTTTGGGCCTGAACATTGAGTGGGACATCAATTGTTACATAAATAGTATGCTGATGTGCCTTGCCAGACATATGTTTGAATTTATTTTAATATTTTATATGTTTTTTCCGGAGTCACTAGGCTGCTGGCAGCAAACAATTATATTCCAGTTTCCTTTTTATTCCTCTTGACATTCCTCTTCATCTCCTTCGCATATTTTAATAAATATATACATATATATTTAATATATATGTATTTTTTACACATAATTGGTGCTCTGTTCCTTTTTGTGTTGTATTTCATCCATAGGAGAGTATCATGGTCTCCTTCAGTGGGCCCTTTTCCTTTCTGGACACTGGGGTGGTCGTGATACATCCCATTGTTATTTTTATAATAAAGGTGGTGTAGTTGGTTTAGCATAAGTATAGTGGGACACTAAATGTTTCATTTAAAAATGTTATTTGGTGTTACTGTATACATTTGTTCAAACCTAGTATTTTATTTATATTTATTTTTATATTTTTATATAATGTTACATTACCAAGTCTCCAACTGGGGGGGGGGGGGTGTAAACTTTTGAGCACACCTGTAAAGCCTGTCATTAGTTCACATAAATACAGTAGCTGCCAAATTCCTACCAATCTATAAAGATAAGGAATTACATTGACTGCACACCTAGTCAGAAAAAATGATTAATGTGTAACAAACACATTTAAACATAAAAAAGAAAATTGCAGATAAAATGCTATAAGTTGTGGCACCTTGATAAAGTCCACAAAGAAGCAGATAGAACATGTTGGAGTTTGTTCCTCCAGCAATCACATGAGAGCTGCACTTGTGGAGCACAGCAGATGATAGACCACCTGGATACTAATGAGGTGTGGATGGGCCTAAGATGAGAAGAATTGGATGGATATACATTCAACTGTAGGCACAAAAAACTGTAATTGTGATTTCCTTCAATGTAATCCCAGATGACAGCACGGTATAGTACCCATGATTCAGGCAATTCTTGGATGGCTGGAGTCCCCCTTTACATCAGGTGTCCCCATCAGAATCCCCCTCTACATCAGGTGTCCCCATCAGAATCCCCCTCTACATCAGGTGTCCCCATCAGAAGACCCCTCTACATCAGGTGTCCCCATCAGAATCCCCCTCTACATCAGGTGTCCCCATCAGAAGACCCCTCTACATCAGGTGTCCCCATCAGAATCCCCCTCTACATCAGGTGTCCCCATCAGAAGACCCCTCTACATCAGGTGTCCCCATCAGAATCCCCCTCTACATCAGGTGTCCCCATCAGAATCCCCCTCTACATCAGGTGCCCCCATCAGAATCCCCCTCTACATCAGGTGTCCCCATCAGAATCCCCCTCTACATCAGGTGTCCCCATCAGAATCCCCCTCTACATCAGGTGTCCCCATCAGAATCCCCCTCTACATCAGGTGTCCCCATCAGAGTCCCCCTTTACATCAGACGTCCCCATCAGAGTCCCCCTTTACATCAGGTGTCCCCATCAGAGTCCCCCTTTACATCAGGCGTCCCCATCAGAAGGAAGGTATAGATCCTGTGTTCCTGCAAAGCAAGGACTAGGATCCATATCTTCCCCTAGTGAAATCACCTCCCACACAGTACACAAACACTGGCTAGGCACACAGTTAACCGTTTGATCACCACCGATGTTAAACTCTTCCCAGCCAGTGTCATTAGTACAGTGACAGTGCATATTTTTAGCACTGATCACTGTATTAGTGTCACTGGTCCCCAAAAAGTGTCAAAAGTGTCAGCTATTGTCAGAATATCCGCAACAATATCGCAGTCCCGCTATAAGTCGCTGATCACCACCATTACTAGTAAAAAATAAACACATACTGTATATATCCCCTATTTTGTAGACGCTATCACTTTTGTTGAAACCAATCAATATACACTTATTGGGATTATTTTTACCAAAAACATGAAGCAGAATACATATTGGCCTAAATTGATGAAGAAATTTAGATTTTTTTTTTTTAAATTTTTATTGGATGTTTTATAGCAGAAAGTAAAACATATTTTGTTTTTTTTCAAAATTGTCGCTCTTTTTTTGTTTATAGCCCAAAAACCGCAGAGGTGATCAAATAGCAACCAAAAGGAAGCTCTATTTGTGGAGAAAAAAAGGACAACAATTTTTTTTGGGTACAGGGGCGCACAACCGCGCAATTGTCAATTAAAGCAACGCAGTGCCGCATCGCAAAAAATGGCCTGGTCATTAAGGGGGGTAAATCTTCCAGAGGTCAAGTGTTTAGGGGAATCCCTTGGTCTCCAGAACTAGTGTCCCCATTGGGAAATTTCCCCTCTATTACTTTTGAGGGAACAACCCAAAACATATAAATAATAAAGTGTGACATGTGAGGTATCTATTTACTCGGCGAAACATCATCTGTCACACAATGGGCTAACTACTGGTTTTTTTTTGTTTTTTTTATTCATGAAAATGTTTTTTTCTCCAAAATTACAGCACAAATACTGTGTGACATAAAAAGTTCCAATGGCCGCCATATTTTCCCTAGGGTGTCTGCTAGAAAAACATATATAATATTTGGGGGTTCTGAGTAATTTTCTAGCAAAAAAAGTGATGATGTTTACACGTAGGAGAGGAGTGTCAGAATGTGCGCGGTATGGAAATGGATAAAAAAAAAATGCTCCACCCGCGACGAAGGCTGACCGCCTCTGCTGGGTAACAGTTCTTAAATAGGTAAGGGGCGGGGCCACCTGGTAATGTCATCAACGATTGTGGAGCGTTTTTTGGGGGGGTTTTCGGAATATCATACATACATCAGCACACTCAGGGACTTGCAAGGGGAGAGACTGACACATGTAGCAAATCTTTCTGGAAGACAATGTCGTGCTTACATTTTTCCTTTTCCTTGCCCTGGGAGATCTTTGGTAGCAGCCGGGTGGGCTGGTGAAGAAGCAGCCAGGTGGACTGGTAGTTCCTGCAGGCAGTAGAGCTGGGATCAGTGTCTACAGTGGAGTTGGAGATACTCCTGTGTGTAACCTACAACACTTTGTGCTACTGTGTAAGGGACGGAGACAGGGCCGGACTGGCCAACCGGGATACCGGGAAATCCCCCGGTGGGCCGGTGGTCTGGCTACCCCTGCGGCCGCCGGCCGCTGTGAGGGCAGCGGCGCCTGAAAGAAAAATGGCTGCGGGGGACGGACCGACGTGCAACTGCGCAGGCGCCAGCGTGCCGCTGTTCCGAGGTTGGCCGTGCTCGGGAAAACCCGTACACGCTCGGCAATTTTCGGAAGTGCGGGCGCATGCGCAGTGACACGATGGCGCAGAGCGGCGCCATTTTTAAAGGTAAAGCGGTTGCAGCGCTCAGTGTCTGGCACCTGGTGGCCTGTGCCTCCTCCTGCCCGCCCCCCCCCCTGCAGCCTCTGATCACCTGTCCCCCCTGCAGCCTCTGATCACCTGTCCCCCCCCTGCAGCCTCTGACCTCATTGTCCCCCCCAGCCTCTGACCTCCTGTCCCCCCCCTGCAGCCTCTGACCTCCTGCCCCCCCCCTGCAGCCTCTGACCTCCTGTCTCCCCCCTGCAGCCTCTGACCTCCTGCCCCCCCTGCAGTCCCCCCCCCGCAGCCTCTGACCTCCTGTCCCCCCCGCAGACTCTGACCTCCTGTCCCCCCCCGCGGACTCTGACCTCCTGTCCCCCCCCCCGCAGCCTCTGACCTCCTGTACCCCCCCCCGCAGCCTCTGACCTCCTACCCCCCCTGCAGCCTCTGACCTCCTGCAGCCTCTGACCACCTGTCCCCCCCTGCAGCCTCTGACCTCCTGCCCCCTCCCCTGCAGCCTCTGACCACCTGTCCCCCCCTGCAGCCTCTGACCACCTGTCCCCCCCTGCAGCCTCTGACTTCCTGTCCGCCCCTGCAGCCTCTGACCTCCTGCCCCCCCCTGCAGCCTCTGACCTTCTGTCCCCCCTGCAGCCTCTGACCTCCTGTCCCCCCTGCAGCCTCTGACCTCCTGTCCCCCCTGCAGCCTCTGACCTCTCCTGTACCATGCGCAGCCTCTGACCTCTCCTGTACAATGCGCAGCCTCTGACCTCTCCTGTACCATGCGCAGCCTCTGACCTCCTGTCCCCCCTGCAGCCTCTGACCTCTCCTGTACAATGCGCAGCCTCTGACCTCTCCTGTACAATGCGCAGCCTCTGACCTCCTGTCCCCCCTGCAGCCTCTGACCTCTCCTGTACCATGCGCAGCCTCTGACCTCTCCTGTACCATGCGCAGCCTCTGACCTCTCCTGTACCATGCGCAGCCTCTGACCTCTCCTGTACAATGCGCAGCCTCTGACCTCTCCTGTACAATGCGCAGCCTCTGACCTCTCCTGTACCATGCGCAGCCTCTGACCTCTCCTGTACCATGCGCAGCCTCTGACCTCTCCTGTACCATGCGCAGCCTCTGACCTCTCCTGTACCATGCGCAGCCTCTGACCTCTCCTGTACCATGCGCAGCCTCTGACCTCTCCTGTACAATGCGCAGCCTCTGACCTCTCCTGTACAATGCGCAGCCTCTGACCTCTCCTGTACCATGCGCAGCCTCTGACCTCTCCTGTACCATGCGCAGCCTCTGACCTCTCCTGCACCATCCGCAGCCTCTGACCTCTCCTGCACCATCCGCAGCCTCTGACCTCTCCTGCACCATCCGCAGCCTCTGACCTCTCCTGCACCATCCGCAGCCTCTGACCATCTCTTGTCTTATATCACGTCTGCAGTCTGGAGCGGAGTCAACAGTGGGAGTGCCTCAGGGATGGGGGTCATGGGAGAAGTCAGACATGTATAGACTGTGGAGAGGAAACTATGGGATAAAACCAGAGCCACCGAGCTGGAACCGACTGACTGAGCCCTGCATGGTGCACCTGAGAGGAGGTCAGTGACAGCGCCGCCAGGCCTACCTGAGAGGGGGGGGAGTCAATACAATATTGTAAGGGGGCACTGATATATAGGTTTCCCCCTTATATCAGTAAACCCCTGTACCTTAGTGTTTTCTTTCTGCAGAAAGTGGTCTCTGGTCACCAGAGTCCTCCCCACATTCCCAGAGTTCCCCTTTACATCATAGTCTGCAGGATTCCACCTTACAGTGCAAGGGGCAACTCTGATCTAAAGGGCAATTCTGCAGACCCTGATGTAAGTGAGAACTCTGATGTAAAGGGGAAAGCAATGGACTCTGATATAAGTGGGGTCTCTGGTCACCAGTGCCCCCCTTTTATATCAGAGTTTCTGCTTAGATCATGATCTGCAATGTTCCCCTTTATATCAGAGTTCCCTCGCACTGTAAAGGGGAATCCTCCTGATATATGGGGGAACTCTGTGCTGGGTTATATTAATCTGACCTTCATGTAAGAGGATAAATATGGTGTTTGACTTTTGTTTAACTTAACACATTGCTAATAGCATTGATATTTGCACTGAAACCTGCCATTTACGGCACCTTTTTTTTGCAGTATCAGTAAAAAATGTGCCAGTAAATGCCATGATTTTTGCCAGTAAAAAAATAAAAAATTGCTGCTGTTTGTAAATTCCATGTCTCTCTTATCTATATATAATACACTCTTCAAATGTGCTTTAAAATGCGTGGTTTTCCCTTTTGTGAACAAAAAAATAACGACGTTATGCAGTTCGGCTGGTATAAAAATGCTATGGGGCTGGTATGAAATTATTTCCAGAGCTGGTTTTTATTCCCAGTCCGGCCCTGGACGGAGAGGTCCTAGTCCTTAAGGGGCTTTTACTTTTTTTTCTTCAGAGACTGTCAGTGTCAGTGAAAGGAGGACAGTTCAAGACCTTGTACGTGGGGAGGAAGGTGTCCCTGGATTTTGTTCTTTGATTCAAGTTGGGCATCCCATATATCCTTTCACCCCATCCAAGTTGTTACCCCTAATAAAACATAAAAACAAAACAGAGCTTTATGGTCTCAACCATATGCACTATGTTTGAAGAGGGATCAACAAGACCTATTGCCACAATAATACCATCCCCACTGTGAAGCATGGTGGTGGCTCACTGATGTGTTGGGAGGGTGTGTGAGTCATGAGGAATCTTGTGAAAATTGATGGCAAGATGAATGCAGCATGTTATCAGAAAACACTGGCAGACAATTTGCATTTGTCTGCAGGAAAGCTGCGCATGGGACACTCTTGGATTTTCCAGCATGACAATGACCCGAAGCACAAGACCAAGCTGACCCTCCAGTGGTTACAGCAAAAAAAGTTGAAGGTTCTGGAGTGGCCACCACAGTCTCCTGACATTAAAGAGGAACTGCAGTCTGCTCACATAATTTGTAATAAAAACATCTTTGCCATTCTGAAGCTTCCCTCCAACCACTTTGTATATTATTTTATCTATCCACTTCAGCCCCAGAAAGGATTTTCCCCCTTCATGACCAGGCCATTTTTTGTGATACGGCACTGCGTCACTTTAACTGACAATTGCGCGGTCGTGCACAAATAGAGCTTTCTTTTGGTGGTATTTGATCACTTCTGCGGTTTTTATTTTTTGCGCTATAAACAAAAAAAGACCGAAAATTTTGAAAAAAAAACACAATATTGTGTAGTTTTTTCTATAATAAATATCACAAGTAAATAAATAAATAAATAAATAATTTCCTCAGTTTAGGCCGATATGTATTCTTCTATATATTTTTGGTAAAAAAATCTCAATAAGCGTATATTGATTGGTTTGCGCAAAAGTTATAACATCTACAAAATAGGGGATAGATTTATGACATTTTTATTATTATTCTTTTTTTTCACTAATAATGGTGGTGATCTGCGATTTTTATCGTGGCTGTGACACTGCGGCGGACAGATCGGACACTTTTGACACTATTTTGGGACCAGTGACATTTATACAGCGATCAGAGCTAAAAATAGCCACTGATTACTGTATAAATGTCACTGGCAGGGAAGGGGTTAACACTAGGGGGGCGATCAAGGGGTTAACTGTGTTCCCTAGGTGTGTACTAACTGTAGGGGGGGTGGGACTGACTAGGGGAGGAGAGAGATTGGTGTTCATACTTAGTATAAACACATGATCTCTCTCCTCTCCCCTGAGAGAACTGGGATTTGTATGTTTACACACACAGATCCCGGTTCTCGCTCTGTCACGAGCGATCGCGGGTGCCTGGCAGTCATCGCACCCGCCGGGCACGCGCATCGGCTCTGGGGACACGCTGTTGCCTGTTCACTCCCTGGATTTAGACAGACACGTATAGGCACGCCTCCAGCTCTGCAGCTCTCATTGGCCCTCTTATGACTCATTCCCCCCTCCCATCCCGTGCATGATGTTATAAGCCTAGGCTTTTTTCCAGACAAGAAACAGAAAGTGGGCTGTATAAGGTCTTTACTGGCAGAGAAAAAAAGTTTTACTATTCAAAGTTAAAACAACAACAAGGGCAGAAGATTTAATAGATGGAAAGATGAAAAATGACTGAAGTTCCGCTTTAATGTCATCTCTCGGGAGATCTCAAATGTTTCATTCATGCGAGACGACCAAAGACTTTGTATGTCCTGGAGGCATTTTGCCAAGATGAATGGGCAACTATACCACCTGCAAGAATTGGGGGCCTCATAGACAACTATTACAGAAGACTGACCGCTGTCATTGATGCTAAAGGGGGCAATACACAGGAATAATTGTGTATTGGGGGGAGACTTCTGAACAGGAGGGGAGGCATTTCATTGGTTTACTTGTTGCCATATTTTGTTTTATGATTGGCCCATTCTGTTATCACCTCCAGTTACAGAATATGAATCCCATTAGAGATAAAAAAAAATGGGTTTATCCGGCTCACTCATGTTTTCTTCACAAATGGTCCATCCTGTACATTACCAATTCTCCAAGTGGGGGGGGGTAAACTTCAGTGGCGGCCCGTGCATTGTGGGCACATGTGCACCATCCCCCTGTAACCTCCTCCGCCCTCCCTATTCATGTGCCCGGCCCCTTTCAGGACGCATGAAACATACTATGGCGGGGATAGGTGGGGGGGATTTAAAAGCACGTGGTCAGAGCCAGGCACTCTAATAGGCTTCAAAATAGGGTGGGCTCGGGGCGCAGATCCCACCCTGTTGTGTGGCATAGCGAATTAATTTTCACTATTTTCACACTAACGCTCCTCCCTGCCAATCAGCAGACAGGTCAGTGAGACCTGTCTCCCGATTGGCTAAAGCATTAGGCAATCCTATTGGATGCCTAACGCTTTGGTGGAAGAGGAGACACGGAGGAGGAAGCCTGAAGACGAGCCGAGCGGACACAGGAGCCGCAGCCGCTGCTTCCTGCCAAGGAGGAGAACCCCATCTCTCCAGGAGAGGAGCAGAGCCCCGCCACACTAGCGGTAACTGCCACCGGACCGGCCGGGGGGGGGGGGGGGGGGTTTGTGAAGTGACAGCTGAGCCTGGCTGCATATGATGGGCACAGTGGCTGCATTTGATGGGTACAGTGAGTTGATGGGGGGAGGGGGGTTCAGTATTTTTCAGTTTGTTTGTGGCCCCAAAAAAAGTTTGAGTACCAGTCGCCACTGGTAAACTTTTGAGCACACCTGTAAAGCCTGTCTTTAGTGCAGATAAATACAATAGCTGCCAAATTCCTACCAAGCTATAAAGATAAGGAATTATATTGACTTCACACCTAGACATAAAAAGTATTAATGTGTAACAAACACATTTAAACATAAAAAAGAAAATTGTAGATAAAATGCTATAAGTTGTGGCACCTTGATAAAGTCCACACAGAAGTAGATAGAACACATTGGTGTTTGTTCCTCCAGTAATCACATGAGAGCTGCAGCTGTACTGCACTTGTGGAGCACAGCAGATGATAGACCACCTGGATACTAATGAGGTGTGGATGGGCCTAAGATGAGAAGAATTGGATGGATATACATTCAACTGTAGGCACAAAAAACTGCAATTGTGAGTTCCTTCAATGTAAACCCAGATGACAGCACGGTATAGTACCCATGATTCAGACTATTCTTGGATGGCTGGTGCCAGTATCATACATGGCAATTTATACTTTCAGCTTCTTCTCTCATCTCCCTGGCTGCATGCTTTCTCCTTGCTCTGCGCTCTTCTCTAGAAGTCTATACACACCTGTGCTTTATCAGATGTGTGCTTTATATGGAGGTCTATCAGTGACTGATGTGGTGATGTGATCTGTGAAGATAACCACGTATTTTTATAATCTGTCTTGGCAGGACTCCAATATAATGACCTGCCCAGCATGCGGGCAATCAGAAGTCACCTGGGGGGTGATTTACTAAAACTGGAGAGTGCGAGACCTGTTGCAGCTCTGCATAGAGAAACCAGCTTCATTGAACAAGCTGACGATAGAAGCTGATTTTCTATGCAGAGCTGCACCAGATTTTGTACTCTCCAGTTTTAGTAAATCCCCTCCAATGTCATTATATGGATACGAGTTCACACTTTTGAGCCTCTACACCATGCTTCAGTATATGAACTCTATATCCCATATTGTCTTCATACAACGTGATGTCACAGTGATATATGCATTGCTTACATAGAATAGAATTATGATACAAATAATTATCTGTGATGACTTGTGTGTTATATGATTTGCATAGTGCTAGGTGTCACTCTACTGCTCTTCCTGGATGATTGAAGATACTTCCATGTAACGATTAGGAAGGTGACAACACTGTAATGATACATTTTTGTTTCTTATGAGCTACAACCTTCCCCTAACCCTAAGCAACTGGTATTGAAAGGAAAAAATCACCCGACAAATTGTGTATATATATATATATATAAACAGCGGCGGCTGGTGCTCAAGATTTTTGGGGGGCGCAAACTAACTGAAAAATGAAGCTGTTAGTAATGCAGGACTGTAAATAGCCATTTATCAGGTGATTATGTATCATTACTGCTGGATAAAACTGTGCCCATCGATTGCAGCCTCACTGTGCCCATCACAGTAGGTTGATCACATCCACATTTCAAGTGAAAGAAAATAAAACCACTTAACATAAGGAGTCCTCATCAGAGTCCCCTTTTCATCAGGTGTCCCCATCAGAGTCCTCCTTTAAATCAGGTGTCCCCCTTTACATCAGGTGTCCCCATCAGAGACCCCCTTTACATTAGGTGTCCCCATCATCGTCCCCCTATACATCAGGTGTCCCCATAAGAGTCCTCCTTTAAAATTACGTGCCCTCTTTACATCAGACATCCCCATCAGAGCCCTCCTTTAAATCCGGTGTCCCCATTTACATCAGGTGTTCCCATCAGAAGGAAGGTATAGATCCTGTGTTCCTGCAAAGCAAGGACTAGGATCCATCTTTTCCCCTAGTGAAATCACCTCCCACACAGTACACAAACACTGTTTAGGCACACAGTTAACCCTTTGATCGCCCCCAATGTTAACCTCTTCCCAGCCAGTGTCATTAGTACAGTGACAGTGCATATTTTTTAGCACTGATCACTGTATTAGTGTCACTGGTCCCCAAAAAGTGTCAAAAGAGTCAGTTGGTGTCAGAATGTCTGCAGCAATATCGCAGCCCCGCTATAAGTCGCTGATCGCCATCATTACTGGTAAAAAATAAATACTGTATATCCCCTATTTTGTAGACGCTATCACTTTTGCGCAAACCAATCAATATGTCAGTTAAAGTAACACAGTACCGCATCACAAAAAATGGTCTAATCATTAAGGGGGGTAAATCTTCCTGAGGTCAAGTGTTTAAGCGAATCCATTGGGGGCCCCCCAGGTCACCAGAACTAGTGTCCCAATTGGAAAATGTCCTCTCTATTACTTTTCTGGGAACAACCAAAAATTTGAGATTTTCTTTTACTTTCAATGATAATGGTAAACAGGAGAAATAGAGAGGGAGAATCTCCCTAACGGGGGTGCAGACAGCAATACAAGACTGACAGAGGCTCTAATCCATATCCACTCTGTCCAAAACTAAAAAAAGTTTTGCCTTTAGTTATGCATTAACGCTATTCACACCAACGCAGCTTTAAAGTCACGCTACTTCAGCACAATGTCAAAGCTGCACATCAGTGCGATTTGCACTGCTGACTCCATTGCGGCTTAATACAACAGAAGTCTTTACAAGTCACAATGAAATTGGTAAGGAGTAGTGCAGGGACTTTTTTCATAATCACTGGAACATGAGTTGCGGCGATATGAACGGTTCTATTGCCGGCAATGGGGTGTAACCTGTCATGCGATTTGAAACTGTCAAATCGCTTGATGAGTCGCACCGGTGTGAATGAGAGCTTCAGGAAATAAATCAACCAATCTGTACTGGCTTTAAAGGAGACATATTCTGCATGACCTTTTGATACAAAGGTCAATCTAAGATTGTTCTTGGCCAAGATTTTTATTTCTTTAATATTCTTTTTGTTTTTGTTGTCTTTTTTATTGTGAATTAATAAATATCATAATTTTTATATAAGTGTTCAGGTATCTTGCTGTACTTGGCTTTATACTACTCTCTAAGGCAGTGGTCTCCAAACTGCAGCCCCGGGCTTCCTTTAATCTGGCCCTTGGGGCACTATTTCATCCACTGATACCAACAATGGAACAATGGGGCATAATCCCCCCCCCCCCACACTGACCCCAATGAAGGGGAAAAATTCCTCCCAATGACACCAACGGCAGGGCACAATTCCTTCCAATGACACCAATGAAAGGGCACAATTTCTCCCAATGACGCCAACAATGGGACCCAATAAGGCCAATGATGGGACACAATTCCTCCCAATGACATGAATGATGGGACCCAATGGTACCAATGGTGGGACACAATTCTCCACTAACACCAATGATGGGGCACAATTCCTCCCACTGACACCAATGATGGGGCATTGTTTTTTCCCACTAACATCGGGGCCTTTTCTACTCTAATGACCATAGTTCGGCCCCCCAAATGTCTGAAGGACAGTAACCTGCCCTTTGTTTAGAAAATTTGGAGACCCCTGCTCTAAGGCATTAGAGTATGCTTATATGATGTGTATTTTTAATAAATATTTTACTAAGGCTGGGTTCACACTGTTACAATTCGGATGAAGGTTTCGCATAGCAGGCGATTGTGACCGGCTCTCTATGGAGCGTCTTTTGGTTTCAGGTCCAAATTTGGGCTGAAATCGGACCTGAAATGGTGAATGGGGACACACCGGACCCCTGCTGTGAGCAGCTCTGTGTTCTAGTGTGAACCCAGCCTAATCCCCCATACACACGGTCAGATTTTCCGATGGAAAATGTCCAATCGGAGCGTGTTGTCGGAAATTCCGACCGTGTGTGGGCTCCATCGGACATTTTCCATCGGATTTTGCTACACACAAAGTTTGAGAGCAGGCTATATGCAAATCCGACGCACAAAGTGCCACGCATGCTCAGAATAAATAAAGAGATGAAAGCTATTGGCTACTGCCCCGTTTATAGTCCCAACGTACGTGTTTTACATCACCGCGTTCAGAATGATCGGATTTTCCGACAACTTTGTGTGACCGTGTGTATGCAAGACAAGTTTGAGCCAACATCCGTCGGAAAAAATCCTAGGATTTTGTTGTCGGAATGTCCGATCAATGTCCGACCGTGTGTACGGGGCATAAGAGTCAGGGGATCATGCCTGGATCGAGTCGCCATGTTTGAAGCCATGTGTGTTCAAAAGGTGAGGTTCTCCTTCTAGGCATGCTAGCTCCACCTCATCCACACACACTTGATATTGACGGAGTACAAGCCACACAGGTCCTATATGGTGGTCCTTTTTCAGGGTAACTATGCCCTGAACTGTTTGTTTCATATACTGTAATGTTTTTCTTAGACCACCAGGATCACATGTACTTTATGTGAGTTACTGTAGCACAGTGTTTATCAACCTTTTTCCAGTCAAGGCAACCTTTCAAATTTTGAATGATCTCAAGGCACCTTCTTATGAAATGTAAAAAATAAACTAATAGTTTTACATAACACAGCAGTAGGGATGAGCCAAACACCCTCCTGTTCGGTTCGCAGCAGAACATGCGAACAGGCAAAAAATTTGGCAGAATACACAAACACCGTTAAAGTCTATGGGACACGAACATGAAAAATCTAAAGTGCTAATTTTAAAGGCTTATATGCAAGTTATTGTCATAAAAAGTGTTTGGGGACCTGGGTCCTGCCCCAGGGGACATGGATCAATGCAAAATTTTCTTTTAAAAACGTCTGTTTTTTCGGGAGCAGTGATTTTTTTAATGCTTAAAGTGAAACAATAAAAATGAAATAAAAGTGAAAGTGTCCTTTGCGCTACTTCTGAGTAAATGCAGTGAATGTCTGCAAAGTGAAAAAATGTGTGATGATATCTATAAAGATAGCAGTGTTCACACTACACCAATTGGTAATAATAAATAAAAGTGATCTCGTGCAATTAAATCTATTCACACATGATAAACTTGCTTAAACATGTATGAAGTGCATAACAATAAATTGCATCACAATAAAGTATATACCGTATATACTCGAGTATAAGTCGTTCCGAGTATAAGTCGAGGCCCTAATTTACCACAAAAAAATGGGAAAAACTTATTGACCCGAGTATAAGACGAGGGTGAGAAATGCACAGCTACTGTAAGTGGAAAAGTGCGTCAACAATGCCCATTTGCATGCCTCACTGTGCCCATTTGCAGCCATAGGTCCCCCGAACTTCAAACTCGGTAGTTAAGGGTTCCTAGATGCCCCATAGCTGCAGCCAAAATTTGGGGTCTCTGAACCTCTGAACCCAAAGTGTCCCGAAATGCTACAGATGGACACAGTTGACTGACTTTGGGGCCCTGTATCTCGGGAACACTTAGTGCTAGGAACCCCAAATTTGGTGTGCAAACCCAGTGGAACTAGCACCATAAAAAATCCAAAGCTGGGATTTCTAGAACCAAGAGGCCCTGAGATACAGGACCCCAAAAATCGGTTCAGAAAATGTCAAGCACTTTTCTGCAGCAGAGAATAACATTTTCCTAACCTATTTTGGGGCCCCATATCTCGGAGCCACTTGGGGCTAGGAAACCCAGCTTTGGATATGTTATGGTACTAGGTCCACTGGGTTTGCACACCAAATTTGGGGTTTCTAGCACTAAGTGGTCCTGAGATACGGGGCCCCAAAATCGGTTCGGAAAATGAAATTTTTTGCTGCAGAAAAGTGCTTGACTCGAGTATAAGTCGTGGGGGGCACTTTCAGCACAAAAAAAGGTGCTGAAAAATTCGACTTATACTCGAGTATATACGGTATATTAAAATCAAAAACAAGTGATAAATTGTAGATTGATGTAAAGGTACTCTCTGTCTGTGCAAAGAGAGTGAAACATCGGAAATTGAATTAATGAAGAGCACAGTTCAAGCAGTGAAAACTGCATAAAGTGACTAAGTGAAGAAATAAACAAGGTGGCAAAAGTCCATAGATGTCCTCATGGAAGATCTCTTAATAACATCAGTCTCTCAGAACTCTCACCTTAATAGGTATTAAAACAAGCATCGCTAATTGGCATCAGGATCTGTGTCAGTGGTGGATCCAGGGGGGGGGCAACAGGGCAATTGCCCCCCCCCCCCCAAAATACTACACTGACATGCCTCTGCCCGAGTCTCTCTCTCACATCAGCCAATCAGCGACGCCTAGAGAGAGACTCGTCTAGTGTTATTACGGCTACGCCGCACTGACCAGGAGCCGGAGGAGGTGGGTGGAGCCTCTTCCCTACACTGGTTGCTAGCGCCTGGGCCGCCTGGCGTCTAGCAACGAGTGATGTCAGGGTCACGTCGGACTCGAGTCTCAGACTAATGACGTCGGTGAGTCACATCGGACTCGAGTCTCGGAGCCGACGTGACAGGAGCTGGAGCCATAAATAGGGGAAAAGTTGTTGCTGCAGACAGTTTAGAGTTTAGACAGATAGATAGAGTTAGATATAGTTTAGAGAGTTTAGACAGACTAGTTAAAATGTCCAGCGTTCACTGTCAGTGGCAGAGCGCCAGCTTTATTCCTTCTCCGCCCCAACTTGTGGCAAGTGACAATCTGCAACGTGTGGCAGGTGACATGGCAAGTGGACAATCTGCAACGTGTGGCAGGTGACGTGGCAAGTGGACAATCCGCAACATGTGGCAGGTGATGTAGCAAGTGCACAATCCGCAACGTGTGGCAAGTGGACAATCCGCAACATGTGGCAGGTGACATGGCAAGTAGACAATCCACAATGTGTGGCAGGTGACGTGGCAAGTAGACAATCCACAATGTGTGGCAGGTGACGTGGCAAGTGACAATCCGCAATGTGTGGCAGGTGACGTGGCAAGTGACAATCTGCAACGTGTGGCAAGTGATGTGGCAAGTGCACAATCCGCAACTTGTGGCAGGTGACGTGGCAAGTGGACAATCCACAACTTGTGGCAGGTGACATGGCAAGTGACAATCCGCAACGTGTGGCAGGTGACCTGCCAAGTGACAATCCGCAACGTGTGGCAGGTGATGTGGCAAGTGGACAATCCGCAACGTGTGGCAGGTGATGTGCCAAGTGACAATCCGCAACGTGTGGCAGGTGACATGCCAAGTGACAATCCGCAACGTGTGGCAGGTGATGTGGCAAGGGACACACTCAGGGCTCCCACTGATTCCGCATTATGGTGAGTTGAACCATTTCATTTTATATTACAATGTAATAATATAAATAATGCTCTTCAATCATCCTGACACCATAACAACTATGGTGCCGTGATGATTGAAGCGCCAACACCAGCCATTTCTCCGATAAATTGCCCACAAAAAAAATATTTTCTGGCAGTGCCCCTCCCGAGACTGGACTCTGGATCTGCCCCTGATCTGTGTACAGAGTCGGAATGAAGCCCAGATAGTCCTCATCCATTCACCAAGGCTTTAGCAATTTGCTCTCTGCTCCCAATATAGCTCACATGCCTGTCAAAAATCTGCTCCACTGAGGCACGAATGACCCGGTGGTAAAGAGAGGAAAAAAGAAAGCCTCCAATGGTGCAGTATATTAAGGTGAATAATATTCAATTTATTAAGGGCTTCAGGGTGGACTCTTACATAAAAACAATTTAAAATAGGGAAAATACAGATGGAACGGCATCTAGAGCGCCTTCTCATGTGACTTCCAGTTTATGTCTGCTCTCGGCCACTCCCACTCTTCGCGGGAACGTTTTATTTTTTAATTTTTTTAATAAAGGACTTGTCCCAAGGCATGTATTGTCTTTTTTTTACAATTTTCACACATTTTTTGTGAAATGGTAGGGTACCCCCTTACCATTTCACACAGGGGGGGGCAGGATCTGGAGGTCCCCTTGTTAAAGGGGGCTTCTAGATTCCGATAAGCCCCCTGCCCGCAGACCCCCACAACCACCGGGCAAGGGCTGTGGGGATGAGGCCGTTCGCCCCATCAACACGGGGACAAGGTGCTTTGGGGGGCTACCCAAAGCACCCTCCCAATGTTGAGGGCATGTGGCCTGGTATGGTTCAAGAGGGGGGCGCTCTCTCGTCCCGCCCTCTTTTCCTGCGGCCTGCTAGGTTGTGTGCTCGGATAAGGGTCTGGTATGGATTTTTGGGGGGATCCCGCGCCATTTTTTAAAAATTTTTGGCGCAGGGTTTCCCTTAAAATCCATACCATACCTGAAGGGCCTGGTATGGAATTTGGGAGGACCCTCACACATTTTTTTTTTAAATTTTGGTTCCCTGTGGGGGAATCCCATGCCGTTTTTATCAATGAACTTTTATGTGTATTGCCGGGACTGACAATTCATTATAGCCTGTACTATAGCTAGCGCTAGTACTTTTAAATTACTTTTTTTCCTTTAGAAATGTCATTTTGCTCTCAGACTGTTCTAAACATGGGAAACATGCGCCACTTTACAGGCATACTATAGACACCCCCCAGGTACGAAATTTAAAGGAATATTACACATTTATTGTTTGAATATAAGCATTATTAAAATCACTGCTCCCGAAAAAATGGCCGTTTTTAAAACTTTTTTTTTGCATTGATCCATGTCCCCTTGGGCAGAACCCGGGTCCCCAAACACTTTTATGACAATACCATGCATATAAGATTTTAAAATTAGCACTTTTGATTTCTCCCATAGACTTTTAAAGGGTGTTCCGCGGCATTTGAATTTGCCGCAAACACCCCAAATTGTTCGCAATTCGGCGAACAGTCGAACACCCGATGTTCGAGTCGAACCTACATTTGACTCGAACATCAGGACCATCCCTACTCCTGAGTATGGCGATACCAAATGTGTGAGACTTTAACACAGCCTGGCCACATACAAAGGCCCAACACTGAAGTAGCATCTTCAGGCGTTCTATGAGCATAAATGACACATCTCATTTCTCACCCACCTATTACACTTTTGAAGGCCCTGGAGCACTAGGACAATAGAATTGCCCCCAAAATGACCCCATTTTGGAAAGCTAACACCCCATCGTATAATCTATGAGGCATGATGAGTCTTTTGAATGGTTCATTTTTTTCCAGAAGTTTTTGGAAAATATAGAAAAAAAATTAAAACGCATTTGTTTTACACAAAGTTGTCCATTTATAAGATATTTCCAACACATAGCATGTACATAGCAAAAATGACACCCCAAAATACATTCTGCTACTCCTCCTGAGTATGGCGATACCACATGTGTGAGCCTTTTACACAGCCTGGCCACATACAGAAGCCCAACATCCAAGTAGCACCATCATGCGTTCTAGGAGCATAAATGACATATATAATTTCCTGCCAACCTATCATTTTTGAAGGCCCTTCATATTTCTAACACATAGCATGTACATACCAAAAATTACAATCCAAAATAAATTCTATTGCGGAAAGGGTAAAAAAAAAAAACATTATCTGTGCTTTTAGTAGTATCCACAGAGGAGAGCACTGGTCCAGGCAGCAGGCAGGGATGTGCTTAGCGACAGCAATAGTAATTATCCAGGCAGCAGGCAGGAATATTGTCCATAGTCAGCACAAGGATATTGTCAGCACAGCACAGTCCATAGAAATTGTCCAGGCAGAAGGCAGATACAGCCAGCACAGCCATAATATTGGTCCTGGTACACTGTTACCTGCAGACACTCATTGTACCGCTCTCCAGCCCTTCATAAACATACTGCCTCTTGCTACAGCTAATTATTTGCATAGTCTAGGTAGTGGTGTGGTCTGTTCATGCAGCAGGCAGAGGCATGATGGTAGTAAGTCAGCAGCAGGCTGAGGGCTGCAATCAGGTAAGACCTGTGCACAGGGGCACAGGGGTAGGGGCTTTGACCCACCCAAATCTCTATGAAGTCTCCGGACTCCAGACCCTAATCCAGAAATTCCGAAACCCGGAGAAAAAAAAATAGTTTTCCCCATCCGGAAAAACAATTCTGGAGCCCCTCACATATGTGAGACCCCTGTGTACTACAGTAGCAGGGCAACAGATCAGTCCAAGCTGTAGGCAGTAGCGTAGTTGATAAAACAGGTCAGGGTTGGTTCACGTGGAGGCAGTTCAAACGCTAGGCAGAGGCATAGTCACAAAACAGGCCAGGGTCAGTTCATGTTTATTTGGGAAAGCATGGAAAATGGTCAGCGCAGATGATGAAAATGGGGAAATGGTTAAAAATATGGGCTAATATTTTAGGGATGTATGATAAAGTTGGAAGCATTCACCAATGCAAAGGCCAGGTTGGGAGGGACACTGGGGACAATGGTGGCTGGTATTTTTTCAAAATCCTTTTTTGGTGCACATGCGACATTTTTTTTGCCGTCTTCGGCCTGCTTCAGATGGTGGAATGTTGAAGGGGAAGTGGCGCTCATGAAGTCGGCAAACGGCTTTAGACTGAAGGTCTTCTGGGGGGGTCTTTGGTGATAGATGAGAGATGTGACAACTTCTTCTATGAATTGTAGGAAGGGGGCGGGGCTTTCTGTGGATTTGGTGTAGACTACGTAGGAATTATAAATGGCTAAATGGATGAGATCGATTGCTACCTTCTTCTACCAGAATCGGGACCTCCTTATCGACAAATAGGCCTGAATCATTTGATCATTGAAATCCACCCCCCCATGTATAGATTATAATCTTGGACACATACTGGCTTTTCAATGGGACCTCATCTTCTTTGAACCTCAATTGTAGTGTCGTCATGGATGGTGGACATCATGTGCACATCCCTTTTATCCTTCCACCTCAAGGCCAGCACTTCATTGCATCTCAATGCTGCTCTTTCCCCCCTTCGCAGCTTTTTGTTTGCTAGAGATTGTGGGAAGCCTTTCCTATTTTTTCTGGAGGTTCCGCAGGCCAGGGTTTTTGCAATGTATAAGTGTTTGAAAAGGGGCAGGCTGGTGTAGAAGTTGTTAAGGTATATGTGATATCCTTTGTTCAAAAGTGGGTATGCCAGGTACCATACAATCTTTCCAGTTGTGCCCGTGTAGGCCGGGCAATTAGGGGGCTGGAGCTGGGAATCTTTTCCTTCATATATGCGGAACGCATACAAATATCCTGTGACTCTCTCACAGAGCTTGTATAATTTTACTCCGTATTTGGCCCTTTTGCTAGGAATATATTGCTTTATTCCTAGCCGGCCTGAAAAGGGTACCAGAGACTCATCGACACATATATTCTGATCGGGGACATAGAGTTCTGCAAATTGTTGGGAAAAGAAATTTATCAGTATGCGAAGTTTATATAATTTGTTGTAATTTGGATGATTGCGGGGAGGGCACTGGGTGTTGTCACTAAAATGAAGAAAGCGTATTATCATCTTGTATCGGGACCTGGCCATTACGGCAGAATAAATGGGCATGTTTTGGATGGGGTTGGCGGACCAGTAGGCATGTCCTTCATTTTTTTTTTTTCGTAAGCCCCATGTTTAGGGTGAGGCCCATAAACAATTTGAACTCCTCCAAATTCAGTTCTCTCCACTCAAACGGACAGGCATATGATGATTGGGGGTTGTTGGCAATACACTGCTGGGCATATAAATTTGTCTGGTCCACAATGAATTGCAGAAAAGTGTCGGGCAAAAACAGATGAAAGCAATCAATCTCTGAGAAATTTTGGGTGTTGGCCTGCACACCTGGCTGTGCTGTGAAAGGGGGAACAATTGGTGATGCCGAGTCGGATGGCAGCCATGTTGGGTTGGCAAGACCACCTGGCATGTATGTAGAGGCACTGGCTCTTGGGGGACGTGACACTCCAGTAGTTGGGGGATTTGAATTTCCTGTGCTGGTACTCAGGCGTGATGTGGCAACACTGGTACTGGGCATTTGTTCCTGGGGCCTATCGCCGGCGGCAGCGCTGGGGCTTGGCATTTGTTCCCGGGGGCCTATTGTTGGTGGCAGCACTGGTACTGGGCCTAAGAATATAATTCTGGTTTCCAGAGTGCCATGCCCTTTTAGGAGGGACCCATTCTTCCTCCGAATCATTTGCTGATTCACTATACTCAAACCGTTCAAATTCCGAATTTGATTCGGAATCATAATTGGAATCTGATGAGAACTCCCCGTTGCTCTCACCAGTCATGGAGAGGATCTGGAACGCCTCCTCACTGTTGTAAACTCTTTTGGACATGACGCTGATGGCTGTGTGACAGGTGGCAGGTGACGGTCACTGATGGGCTATTCGATGGGTGGCAGGTGACGTTCACTGATAGGTGATGACGGTGTGACAGGCGATGGTCACTGATGGGTGACAGGCCACGGACGGTGATGGGTGATGGTCACTGAGGGGTGATGGTCAGAGATGAGTGACAGGCCACGGTCACTGATGGGTGATGGGTGCACCGCTGACGGTCACTAATGGGTGACAGGTGATGGCTTACTGTCACTGATGGGTGACGGGTGATGGCTGATGGTCACTGATGGGTGACGGGTAATAGCTGACGTCAGTGATGGCTGACAGTCACTGATGGGTGACGGGTGATGGGAGATGGCTGATGGTCACTGATGGGTGACGGGTGATGGGAGATGGCTGATGGTCACTGATGGGTGACGGGTGATGGCTGATGGGTGACAGGTGCACCGCTGATGGTCACTGATGGCAGTCTTATATGTGACAGGTGCACTTTGTGGGGTGACTGTGGTGACTGTTGGGTGACAGATGACAATGGGGGGCAATAGGAGAAGTGTTGTGCTTGGTGCAGTACAATACAGACACAGATCGGTAACTCACTGCTCCTGGCTTTTCTCTCCTCACACTGGAAACAGTGTGAGGAGAGAAGAGATGATAACAGCTAGTTACCGCTCTGTGTTTACTTTTAGTGATCGGCTGTGAAAGGATCACAGCCGATCACATGGTAAACAGCCACCAGCCAATGGCTGTTTACCATCGTCGGTGACGAGCAGTGTTCCCGGGAACACGCCGCCACCAACGTACATGCGCACTAGCAAATGCGCGCATGCACTGTGCACAGTGGGTGGTACCATCTGTGATCAGTCGTGACTTCATCACGGCCGATCACGTGGTAAACAGCCATGCCCAATGGCTGTTCACCCCCCTCTGTGGCGAGCGGTGTCTATGTGACACACCGCCACCGAAGGTACAGGGATGTATGCACACGATCGTGCGCATTCCCTGTTTAAAGGGCAGGGCGTCATATGACGCCCTCCCAGAACGAGAGCCACGCCGCCTGGCCGTCATATGATGGACGGCGGGCAGGAAGCGGTTAAAGGAATATTTCATTTTTATTGTTTCACTTTAAGCATTAAAAAAATCACTGCTCTCAAAAAAACGGTCGTTTTTAAAAAATAATTTGAAATTTTTTTTGCATTGATACATGTCCCCTGGGGCAGGACCCAGGTCCCCAAACACTTTTTATGACAATAACTTGCATATTAGTCTTTAAAATGAGCACTTTTGATTTTTCGTGTTAATGTCTCATAGACTTTAACGGTGTTCCAGCGGAATTCGCCCCGAACACCGCATATTGTTCGCTGTTCGCAGAACATCCGAACAACCAAAGTTGGGCCCGAACTTATGCTCGGGCCGAACCATACGCCCATCCCTACACAGCAGCAACCACATACGTAATACACTCAACATTAGAGGAGCTTTATACAATGCAAATACACTTTTGCACACTGGTACTGATTAGTATTCCAGCATTTCTTCTCAGTTTCTCTCCCCCATACAGCTAATGTGACCCTATTGTTGAGAAAGATGGGTGGGGAGGGGGGGGTCAAACAAGGATGATGTGCAGATGTCCTCCATATCAACAAAAGTCAGACACCCCTAAGTGAAAATGTCCAAATTGGGCCCAATTAGCCATTTTCCCTCCCCGGTGTCATGTGACTCGTTAGTGTTAGCAGAAAAACAAATGCTCCTGCGCACAAGTGGATACCAGACAGTCTATATAAATGTCACAGGCCTTGCTGCCCTCAAGGATAGGGGCATCCTAATAGTCAAAGATAAAAAAGGAAAAGAAGGGCGAACCAACCTTGTGCATTATCCTTTGGTTAAATATTAAAAGTAATTGAAAAGAAAACTACTCACAAACAACTGTAGAATTCTTGCAATAAATAATCACCAAATAACAGCAATCGATCTATGACGAACAATACACTCCAGAGATCACGGAGGAAATCACGGAGGCCACTGCCAGCTGATGCGTTTCAAAGGGAAAACCTTCTTCCTCAGAGCCCAGCAGTGTACACTCCTTCAGCAATCCCCATATATATGCAGATAAGCACCCTCAAACTCGTCATAGATCGATTGCTGTTATTTGGCGAATATTTATTGCGAGAATTCTACAGTTGTTTGTGAGCAGTTTTCTTTTCAATTACTTTTTATAAATATTTATCCAAAGGATAATGCACAAGGCTGGTGCTCCCTTCTTTTCCTATTTTAACTCATTAGTGTTACAAGGTCTCAGGTGTGAATGAGGAGCAGATGTGTTAAATTTGGTGTTATTGCTCTCATTCTCTCATACTGGTCACTGGAAGTTCAACATGGCACCTCATGGCAAAGAACTCTCTGAGGATCTGAAAAAAAGAATTGTTGCTCTACATAAAGATGGCCTAGGCTATAAGAAGATTGCCAAGACCCTGAAACTGAGCTGCAGCACGGTGGCCAAGACCATACAGCGGTATAACAGGACAGGTTCCCCTCAGAACAGGCCTCGCCATGGTCGACCAAAAAATTGGAGTGCACATGCTCAGCGTCATATCCAGAGGTTGTCTTTGGGAAATAGACGTATGAGTGCTGCCAGCATTGCTGCAGAGGTTCTGTCAGTGCTCAGACCATACGCCGCACACTGCATCAAATTGGTCTGCATGGCTGTCGTCTCAGAAGGAAGCCTCTTCTAAAGATGATGCACAAGAAGAAAGCCCGCAAATAGTTTGCTGAAGACAAGCAGACTAAGACCATGAATTACCGGAACCATGTGCTGTGGTCTGATGAGACCAAGAAAACTTATTTGGTTCAGATGGTGACAAGCGTGTGTGGCGGCAACCAGGTGAGGAGAACAAAGACAAGTGTGTCTTGCCTACAGTCAAGCATGGTGGTGGGAGTGTCATGGTCTGGGGCTGCATGAGTGCTGCCGGCACTGGGGAGCTACGGTTCATTGAGGGAACCACGAATGCCAACATGTATTGTTACATACTGAAGCAGAGCATGATCCCCTCCCTTCAGAGACTGGGTTGCAGGGCAATATTCCAACATGATAACCACCCCAAACACACCTCCAAGATGACCACTGCCTTGCTAAAGAAGCTGAGGGTAAAGGTGATGGACTGGCCAAGCATGTCTCCAGACCTAAACCCTATTGAGAATCTGTGGGGCATCCTCCAACGAAAGGTGGAGGACCTCAAGGTCTCTAACATCCGTGATGTCGTCATGGAGGAGTGGAAGAGGACTCCAGTGGCAACCTGTGAAGCTCTGGTGAACGTAGTGCCCAAGAGGGTTAAGGCAGTGCTAAAAAATAATGGTGGGCACACAAAATATTGACAATTTGGGCCCAATTTGGACATTTTCACTTAGGGGTGTACTGACTTTTGTTGCCAGCGGTTTAGACATTAATGGCTGTGTGTTGAGTTATTTTGAGGGGACAGAAAATTTACACTGTTATACAAGCTGTACACTCACTACTTTACATTGTAGCAAAGTGTCATTTCTTCAGTGTTGTCACATAGATAGAAGAAAATATTTACAAAAATGTGAGGGGTGTACTCACTTTGTGAGATACTGTAGATTTCATTTTTGTGGTTAGGGATGAGTTTCGAGTTTGAGTCGAACGTAAGTTCGAGTCGAACATCGGCCATTCGACCGTTCGTCGAAATCCGAACACTATGGGCCGTTTGTGGCAAATTCGAGTGGCGCGTCACGGCCCATAATTCACTGCGGCATCGCAGTGCATTGCTGGCTGATGATTGTCCAAGCATGCACTATGACCCGCATGTCTAGCCAATCAGAGCGCGGTAAGAACGGAGGGCCATAATTGGCCAAAGGCAAGGTGGCTTTGGCCAATTAAGCCTCAGGGGATTTAGTACAAGCCCCACACTATATAAGGCCGCCTGGAAGTCGGCTTTGTGTAGTGTGTTCCGGCGTTGAGAGAGAGATAGAGAGAGAGACAGTGTAATTTCATTTGAATTAGATAGAGCAGGCAAGCGAGTCAGTTAGCTGCAGTCAGTGTATTGTGTATATATATGCATCCCAGGTGTTGTGTGTGTGTATATATATATATATATATATATATATATATATATATATATATATATATACACTGTATTCAGTTTAGCTAGATCCGTTCCTGTTATTCTCTTCCTAATATACTTACAGGCAGGCAGCTGCAGTATTTTCAGTCAGTGTACTGTATCCTGCGCACAGTGTGCAACTAAAGCTAACTGCAGACAATTGCTTGTGTTCTCTTTGTAATAATACCTCAGGCAGGCAGCTGCAGTATTTTCAGTCAGTGTACTGTATCCTGCGCACAGTGTGCAACTAAAGCTAACTGCAGACAATTGCTGGTGTTCTCTTTCTAATAATACCTCAGGCAGGCAGTTGATTCAGCTAGCTGCAGTATATTAGTGCACTGTAAACTGGGCACAGTGTGCAACTAAAGCTAACTGCAGACAATTGCTGGTGTTCTCTTTCTAATAATACTACAGGCAGGCAGGCAATTCAGCTAGCTGCAGTATAATCAGTATATATATATACACATCCCAGCTTTGTGGAGCTATATTTCACTGCAGGCCATTCCTTGTGTACCTGTTCCAATACATCAAAGACAGTATGTCTGGAAGGCCAACAAGGAGAGGCAGACAGTCACAGGCCAATAAAAGATGGCAAGCAGACTCTGCATCTGGAGGCAACAGTGCTGGTCGTGGACACTGCGCATCCTCATCAGCACGTGGCTGTGGGGCATGCTTGTCCTTTTTCTCGGCAGCTGGTTGTGTTGAGCCACAACATGCCGAAGAGTTGGTAGAGTGGATGACCAAGCTGTCCTCATCCTCCTCATCCTCTGTCACTCAGGCTACCTTGGCTGCCAATGCAGGTGCCAAAGTGGCCTATTCCTTGGACTCGAGGTCATCATCAGTTACTCCTGATGATGACCTTGAGTCAGTTACTCCTTCCCTAGCCCCACCGGAGGAGTCCCCCGAACTTTTCGACCACATGCTGCAGGAGGATACTGTTGAACTGTTCGGGTACATGCTGCAGGAGGATACGCAACGTTTTGAAGGCTCCGATGATGGTACCCAGCTTGAGGAAGGCAGTAACGTGAGCCCAGAGAGAGGGGGTGCCCAAGAAGGACAACACACTGGCAGTCATGTTCCCCCTGCTGCAGCATACTGCCAGGTTTGCTCCAGTGACGAGGAGGGAGGGGATGATGAGCTCACTGACTCTATGTGGGTACCTGATAGGAGAGAGGAGGAGGAGGAGGAGGAGGACGCACATCTCCAAAGAGGCACGATGCCCTCCAGGGGCCAGCTTAAGGGCAGCCAACCGACTGCATCACACAGCAGGGCCCTGGTGACTCCGCGCGTTATTCCAAAAGTTCTTCGGTGTGGGCCTTTTTTGAGACGTGTGCAGCAGATCACACCATTGCTATTTGCAACATATGTCTGAAGCGTATCAAGCGTGGACTAGACAGCAAGAGCTTGGGCACCACATGCTTAATCAGACATATGTCGAGGTCCCATTCAGCCCGTTGGCAACACTACCTAAAAGACCCACACCAAAGAACAAGGCGGACCTCTCCTTGCTCCTCCTCATCAGCTCCAACCCCACTATACCTTCAGTTCTCTCAGAAACCTGCACTGGGAAGAATGAAGGTGTAGAATTAGGTGTGCCACTGCCAAGTACTTACGGGCAATCTGCTATCAGTACACCAACGTCCGATTCTAGCAGGCAGATTTCAATACCCCAGTTGCTCCACCGGTAAAAGAAGTTCGCTCCCAGCCATCCACATGCCCAGCGGTTGAATGCTAGCTTGGCTAAATTGCTAGCACTTCAACTGCTGCCTTTTCAGTTGGTAGACTCTGCCCCCTTCTGTGAGTTTGTAGAATGTGCGGTACCTCAGTAGCAGGTTCCCAAACGCCACTTTTTTTCACGAAGGCGATTCCGGCTCTCTACCGGCATGTGGAAGGCAATGTCCATGCCTCACTAGACAGGGCGGTCAGCGGTAAGGTGCATATTACCACTGACTCATGGTCCAGCAGGCATGGACAGGGACGTTACCTATCTTTCACCATGCACTAGGTGACTCTTCTGGCAGCTGGGAAGGATGCAGGATAAGGTGCAGTACTGTTGGAGGTTTTTCCGCCACCAGGCCTCCAAAATTCTACTAGTGGTGATTCTGCCACACCTCTCTCCTCCACCCCCTCCTCTTCTTCTTCCTCCATGGCCTCTTCCTGTGTTGATTTGTCCTCCAAACCAGCGGTGCTCCGTAGGCGTTCAAGGGACTACGGAAGCACGCAGGCAAAAAGATGCCATGCGGTGCTTGAGCTGGTGTTCTTGGGGGACAGAAGCAACACTGGGGCAGAGATTCTGTCAGCTCTGCAGGGGCAGGCTCAGAGGTGGTTGACGCCACGCCAGCTTAAGGCAGGAATGGTGGTTTGTGACAATGGCACCAACCTCCTCTCCGCCCTCCGACAGGGACAACTGACCTATATGCCCTGTTTGGCTCACGTCCTTAACTTGGTGGTGCAGCGGCTCATGGGCAAGAACCCGGGCTTACAGGATCTCCTGAGGCAGGCCAGGAAAGTCTGTGTGCATTTCCGCCGGTCATATAAGGCCAGTGCTCGGCTGGCTGACCTCCAAAAGAAATTTAACCTGCCTCATCTGTGACATGCCCACCAGGTGGAACTCAATGTTGGACATGCTGCAGTGGCTGCACACGCAGCAGAGGGCCATCAATGAGTACCTGTGCGACTATGGCACAAGTACAGGGTCAGGGGAGCTTGTTTTTTTTCCCCATGGCATTGGGCCATGATCAGGGATAGACCCGTTAGGTAATGGGTGACCCCGCCCCCCTCTTGCATCACGGGGAATGCCACGGGGAAGTCCCCGTCAAGTCCCCGTGCGTCAGAGGGGGGCAGGGTCACCAGGTGGCCCCGCCCTCCATTATTTAAGAACTGTCAGAAGAGGAGAAGCATCACACAGCGGGAGCCTCCCATCATGGTGGATGCGGAGCTGTCAGAGAGGTTACCTGGTTGGGGGCCGGTGCACGCCGGGGCGCGTTGGTGCGCGTGTTCCTGTGCGTGCTGGGGCGCGTGTTCCTGGGGGCACTGGTGTGTCTGGTCTGGCCAGCCGTGGTGTGCAGGGTGGCATCCGGGCGTGTGCGCGTTCGCCTATGGGCGTTACCGCGGGCGTGCCTGGTAGTGCTGGCGTGCACGCCGGTGTTCGGGGCGCGCTCAGGCGCGGGCGCTTTGGTGAATTGGCGCATGCACGAGCGCGGCGTTTGGCGCTAATCGGCCTATTTAAGTCTGCCTCTATTCCTGTTCGGTGCTGCCTGATCAACAGCTCTGTGCCTAAGTTCCGTGATCCTCTCTGTGTTCCGTATCTCTGAAGTTTGACCCGTTGTGACCCGGCTTGCCTTTTGGACTTCCTTGACTGCTGCCTGAACCCGACCCCGGCTTGTTTGACCTTGCTTCTGCCTGCTCCCTTTGTACCTTTGCTGCCAGCCCGTTGTCGACCTCTGCCTGTGTGTGAGCAGCCTAATAAGCTCCTGCTCAGCATCAGTTCCAGTATTCCTGAGTTCTACCTGCTGCTTGAAAGACCACCTTTCTCCAGGATCCATACACCAGGCCCTCATACTACTCCGTATTCGCGGGCTTCCTGTCTGCTCTATCAGGGACCCCGAATCGGATACGTAAGGGAGCCTACCCTCTGCCCAAGCAGACTCACCTGTCTGGTAAGTGAGGAACCTGACAGGAGCGGCCTGAGAAGAAGAAGGGAAGAACTTGCCACGGAGGAAAATGCCGGACGAGAACGCCGGAGGAAGAACCAGAAGAACCAGAAGAGGAAGACGGAGGAAGAAACCGAAGGAAGATAGAAGCATGTGGCCTGGTACGGTTCAGGAGGGGGGGGCGCTCTCTCGTCCCCCCACTCTTTTCCTGCGGCCTGCCAGGTTGCGTGCTCGGATAAGGGTCTGGTATGGATTTTTAGGGGGACCCCACGCCATTTTTTTTACATTTTGGTGCGGGGTTCCCCTTAAAATCCATACTTGACCTGAAGGGTCTGGTATAGATTTTGAGGGGGACCCCACGCCATTTTTTTTTAAAAATTTTAGCCGGGGTTTCCCTTAATATCCATACCAGACGTGAAAGGCCTGGTATGGAATTTAGGGGGACCCCCCCACGTCATTTTTTTTTAAATTTTGGTTCGGGGTTCCCCTGTGGGGAATTCCCATGCCGTTTTTATCAATGAACTTTTATGTGTATTGACGGACCGGCAATGCATTAATAGTCGTGAGTAGTTTTAAATGACTTTTTTCCTTTGAAATGTCATTTTGCTGTCAGACTGTTCTAAACACGGGGAAACATGCGCCCCTTTACAGGCATACTATAGACACCCCCCAGGTATGAAATTTAAAGGAATAATACACTTTTATTGTTGCACTTTAAGCATTATTAAAATCACTGCTCCCGAAAAAACAGCCATTTTTAAAACTTTTTTTTGCATTGATCCATGTCCCCTGGGGCAGGACCCAGGCCCCCAAACACTTTTTATGTCAATACCATGCATATAAGTCTTTAAAATTAGATTAGCATTTTTTATTTCTCCCATAGACTTTTGTTCCGCGACTTTCAAATTTGCCGCAAACACCCCAAATTGTTCGCTGTTCGGCGAACTTGCGAACAGCCGATGTTCGAGACGAACATGAGTTCGACTCGAACTCGAAGCTCAGCCCTAGTGACTGGTGAGGCATTGACTTTCTGCTCTCGGTCCCCTGACCCCGGTGTCGGGTTACTTGTCCTTTCGTCCCTTTTATGCAGACTCATGTTCGTGTCCCATAGACTTTAACGGTGTTCGCGTGTTCGAACAAATTTTTTTCCTGTTCACATGTTCTGGTGCGAACCAAACAGAGGGGTGTTCGGCTCATCCCTAATGCTAAATATCTATTTACACCATTTCATTGCACAGTAGCACGGAAGGAATCTGTGAAAGGAACTTTCCAACTAGACCATTTATGATTATTTGCACGTTATTTTCTGGTTTTCACTGGCTACATGCTTCATAATTTTTGTATTATTGGATGTGTTTTTCACTTCATTTTTTATGCACAGCATTTGCACTTTATTGTATTCATCTAGGCCTGTCAGCGCTGTGGTATTTATACCCTTTTTTTTCCAAAGTGTAAATGTGGTCTAAGAGAATGACGGCATTGCTCTTTTCTTGGTCTATACGCATTCATTGAAATATATTATTATTGCAGGCTAATTAAAAGGGAAGATTCTGTCATACGTCTCGGTGGATGCAATGAACTGATTTCTGCTCCAGATGAACGATCACAAATAAAATATGGAATGGATAAGATCCGTCTTCAAGACTGAGCCTGGTAAGCAGTAATTGTTACCTTGTATTTCTATCATCTTTATGGAAAATTAAAGCTATATAACCTAATTTACATATATATTCAATTGTATTTTATGCTATAGTTAGGCTTAAAGTGAATGTAAACCCTCTCCTTGTAAAACAACCCATTCAGTTTAACCACTTCCAGACCACTCCATAGAAGATATACTGCTACAGGGCGGCCCTTCTGTACCGGATCATGTGTATATATACGTGATTCTGCACTCACGCCTACGGGGGAAGGGTGGGTGCGTACGCCGCCGGGGGACCGCTTCTGTTGTGTTTAACCCACCAATCTGTGGGTGCCGGGCACTGGATGTCCACCGGCATCTGCCAATCATCAGTGAAACGCACAGAATGGAGCTCTGCCTACATAAACTAGGCACATATCAGTTCTCACGGGGGGAAGGGATGGTGTGACAGGCTCACCTGGGACAGAGGCTTTTGGAGGGGACTGAATGCTAGCCTCTTGCCTACCGACTATGGGCCCTGGCATTTGAGGGAGCTACAAGCAGTTAGGAAGATATTCTGTTATGTAATGCAAAAGGACATTATTAAGGAGGTCATGATGGTCTCTGCCAACTTGGGACTCAGTGGACAGATTCATGTGAAAGGAATGCTGACTAATGAGATCTGGAAAGCCCGGGTCTTTCACCCAGTAGTTTATTATGCTCATTAATCCACCTTTGTCTCCTAGCAAACTATTGGGGGTTGTGTTTCTACTTATGCATACCTCCCAACCATCCTGGATTGCCCGTGAAAGTCCCGCTGTGGAAGGTCTGTCCTGCATCCCGAGTACCTTCATTCCGGGACAATACAATGTCCCGGAATTGCCCCCTTGGCCGATCTGATGCCCCCTAAAAAATGACGCTGCATCGCCACTGTCCCTCACTGCCCGCTGTACTAGTTCTGGCCGAGACCCGCTTTATTTCACCCCCAGACGCTGCCTGGCTTACTGCCAAAACAACTGGTTGCTAGACACGGCCCGCCTGGCATCTAACAACCAGTGACATCAAAAAGAGGAGGAGATCAGAGCCCCAGCATTCAGATTCCTCCTCCACTGCCCCTCCCATTATACTGCCCTCCACTGACACCCCCTCCCATCATACTGCCCTCCACCCCATCATACTGCCACCAACTTCCATCAAAAACTGTAAAAAAAACCTCTAAAAAATAAAATAGTAAAGTAAAATGGTAAAAAATAATAAAAAAATAAAATAACAAAAATTAAAAACTACTGATCCCATCCACTGCCCTACTGATTATGTCCACTGCTCTACTGGCCATGTCTACTGCTCTACTGACCACGTCCACTTCCCTACTGACCACATCTACTGCCCTACTGTCAACCTCCACTGTCCTACTGTCAACCTCCGCTGCCCTACTGACCATGTCCACTGCCCTATTGACCATGTCCACTGCTCTACTGACCATGTCCACTGCTCTACTGACAATGACCACTGCTCTACTGACCATGTTCACTGCTCTACTGACAATATCCACTACCCTTCTGACCACGTTCACTGCCCTACTGACCATGTTCACTGCCCTACTGACCACGTCCACTGCCCTACTGACCACTTCCACTGCCCTTGACACCATTCACAGTCCACTCTGACACCACTGGTGGAACTACCAGCAAAGGTTGCACTTGCAACTAGGCCCTGGCCTTCCGCCACCATGGCGGGGCCCAAGACTGCAGGACTGTACATAGCTCATCCCAGAAGCCTGCACTCTGTACATTGCTCATCCCAGAAGCCTGCACTCTGCACATGGCTCATCCCAGAACCCTGCACTCTGTACATGACTCATCCCAGAACCCTGCACTCTGTACATGACTCATCCCAGAACCCTGCACTCTGTACGTGGCTCATCCTAGACATGTGCAGGATGAAAAAATTTGTTTCGTTTCGATACGTTATTTAACTAAATTCGTTTAGTTAAATTCGTTGCATTCGTTACATTCGTTTTCGGAATTCGTTTCGTTTCGTATTCGAATTCGAAAAAATTTGACCGCATTCGAAGAAATTTGACCGTATTCGAAAAAAACTATCAAATTCGAAAAAATTCTACCACATTCGAAAAAAACTGTCAAATTCGAAAAAATTCTACCACATTCGAAAAAAACTATCAAATTCGAAAAAATTCTACCACATTCGAAAAAAACTGTCAAATTCGAAAAAATTCTACCACATTCGAAAAAAACCTATAAAATTCGAAAAAATTCTACCGCATTCGAAAAAAACATTAACTGAATTTGAAAAAGTAAACTATATATAACCATATTGCGAAATTTGAAATTCATATAGAATTAAATCGAATTCCAATAGAAAAGATTAGGATAGAATAGAAAGTATAAAAGAATAGCATAGAAAAACAATAGAACAGAATAGAAAAAAATATAATATATTGTATTCTAATCTTTTCTATTCGAATTCATTCTGTACCAAATTCCAATTTTGGAAGATGGTTTTATATATATATATATATATATATATATATATATATATATATATATATATATATATATATAATATTTTTTTTCTATTCTGTTCCATTGTTTTTCTATGCTATTCTAAACTTTTCTATTTGAATTTGAATTAATTCTATGCAAAATTTGAATTTCGGAAGATGGCTTCTAAAATTAGAATTTCATATAGAATGAATTTGAATTTGAATAGAAAAGATTAGAATAGAAAATAATAGAAATAGAATAGACTAGAAAAACAATAGAACAGAAGAGAATAAAATATAATATATATATTATATTTTTTTCTATTCTGTTTCATTGTTTTTCTATGCTATTCTTTTTTATTCTATTCTAAACTTTTCTATTCGAATTTGAATTCATTCTATACGAAATTCAAATTTCGGAAGATGGCTTCTGAAATTCGAATTTCGTATACAATGAATTCGAATTTGAATAGAAAATAATAGAAAAGAATAGACTATAAAAACAATAGAACAGAACAGAATAAAATATAATATATATATTATATCTTATTCTACTCTGTTCTATTGTTTTTCTAGTCTATCCTTTCTACTCTATTTTAATTTTTTCTATTCAAATTCAAATTAATTTTATACAAAATTTGAATTTCGGAAGATGGTTATATATATATATATATATATATATATATATATATATATATATATATATATATATATATATATATATATATATATATATAATATTTTTTTCTATTCTGTTCTATTGTTTTTCTATTATTTTCTATTATATTCTGATCTTTTCTATTTGAAATCAAATTCTAATAGAAAAGAATAGAATAGAAAAACAATAGAACAGTAGAACAGAAAGAAATATTATATATCTATATAGATCTATATAGATATATATAGATATATATCTATATAGATCTATATAGATATATATCTATATATATCTATATAGATCTATATAGATATATATATATAGATAAAACCATCTTCCAAAATTGGAATGTGGTACAGAATGAATTCGAATAGAAAAGAGAATATTTTATATTTTTTTCTATTCTGTTCTATTGTTTTTCTATGCTATTCTTTTATATTATTTTCTGTTCTATTCTAATCTTTTCTATTTGAATTCATTCTGTACCAAATTCCAATTTCGGAAGATGGTTATATATATATATATATATATATATATATATATATATATATATTTTTTTTTTTTTTTCTATTCTGTTCTATTGTTTTTCTGTTCTAGTCTTTTCTATTAGAATTTAATTTCATTCTATTTCATTCTGTTTCTGTATAACCATTTTCAGAAATTCAAATTTTGTATAGAATGATTTCGCATTCAAATAGAAAAGATTAGAATAAAATAGAAAATAATAGAAAAGAATAGAAAAACAATAGATCAGCATAGAAAAAAATAAATAAATATACATATATATATATATATATATATATATATATATATATATATATATATATATATATATATATATATATATATATATATATATATATAAAACCATCTTCTGAGTAGAAGAGAAAAGACTAGAAAAACAATAGAACAGAATAGAATAAAATATATATATATTATATTTTATTCTGTTCTGTTCTATTGTTTGTCTAGTCTATTATTTTCTATTCTAATCTTTTCTATTCAAATTCAAATTCATTCTATACGAAATTCCACTTTCAGAAGCCATCTTTCGAAATTCGAATTTCGTATAGAATGAATTCAAATTTGAATAGAAAAGTTTAGAATAGAATAGAAAAGAATAGCATAGAAAAACAATGAAACAGAATAGAAAAAAAATAAAAAAAAATATATATATATATATATATATATATATATATATATATATATATATATATATATATAAAACATCTTCCAAAATTCGAATTTCATATAGATTGAAATCAAATTTGAATAGAAAAGATTAGAATAGAAAATAATAGAAAAGAATAGACTAGAAAAACAATAGAACAGAATAGAAGAAAATATAATATATATATATATATATATATATATATATATATATATATATATATATATATTTTTTTTTTTTTTTTTTCTATTCTGTTTCATTGTTTTTCTATGCTATTCTTTTCTATTCTATTCTAAACTTTTCTGTTCTATTGTTTTTCTAGTCTATTCTTTTCTATTATTTTCTGTTCTAATCTTTTCTATTCAAATTCGAATTCATTCTATACGAAATTTAAACTTCAGAAGCCATGTTCCGAAATTCGAATTTCATATAGAATGAATTTGAATTGAAAAGACTATTATAGAATATAAAATAATAGAAAAGAAAAGCATAAAAAAACAATAGAAGAGAATAATAAAAAAATAAAAATATATATATATATATATATATATATATTCTATTGCTTTATTATTTTATATTCTATCTTATTGTTTTTTTTAGAAAAACGTTTTCTATTTTTTTGGAATTCGATTCGAATTTGTCTTCGAATTCGATTCAAATATGTTTTTGAATTCGATGCGAATATGTTTTCGAATTCGTTCGTTTTTTTTTCGGATTCGTTTAAATTCTTTACTTTTGTAATTCGGAAATTTGGATGCATCCGAATTTCCGAATAATTAAAAATTCGTCCGAATTTCGATTCGGAACGAAACGGAATGCACATGCCTAGCTCATCCCAGAACCCTGAACACTGTACATGGCTCATCTCAGAACCCTGAACTCTGTACATGGCTCATCCCAGAACCTTGCACTCTGTACATGGCTCATCCCAGAACCCTGCACTCTGTACATGGCTCATCCCAGAACCCTGCACTCTGTACATGGCTCATCCCAGAGCCCTGCACTCTGTACATGGCTCATCCCAGAACTCTGCACTCTGTACATGGCTCATCCCAGAACCCTGCACTCTGTACATGGCTCATCCCAGAAATCTGCACTCTGTACATGGCTCATCCTACAACCCTGCACTCTGTACATAGCTCATCCCTGAACCCTGCACTCTGTACATAGCTCATCCCAGAAGCCTGCACTCTGTACATTGCTCATCCCAGAAGCCTGCACTCTGTACACAGCTCATCCCAGAACCCTGCACTCTGTATATAGCTCATCCTACAACCCTGCACTCTGTACGTGGCTCATCCCAGAACCCTGCACTCTGTACATGGCTCATCCCAGAACCCTGCACTCTGTACATGGCTCATCCCAGAACCCTGCACTCTGTACATGCCTTATCCCAGAACCCTGCACTCTGTACATGGCTCATCCCAGAACCTTGCACTCTGTACATGGCTCATCCCAAAACCCTGGACTCTGTACATAGCTCATCTCAGAACCCTGCACTCTGTACATAGCTCATCTCAGAACCCTGCACTCTGTACACAGCTCATCCTAGAACCCTGCACTCTGTACACAGCTCATCCCAGAACCCTGCACTCTGTACACAGCTCATCCCAGAACTCTGCACTCTGTACATAGCTCATCCCAGAACCCTGCACTCTGTATATAGCTCATCCTACAACCCTGCACTATGTACATGGCTCATCCCAGAACCCTGCACTCTGTACATGGCTCATCCCAGAACCCTGCACTCTGAACATGGCTCATCCCAGAACCCTGTACTCTGTACATGGCTCATCCAAGAACCCTGCACTCTGTTCATGGTTCATCCCAGAACCTTGCACTGTGTACATGGCTCATCCCAGAACCCTGCACTCTGTACATGGCTCATCCCAGAACCCTGCAATCTGTACATGGCTCATCCCAAAACCCTGCACTCTGTATGTAATGCACTCCAAACACTGCATGCTTTTATCCTTTTTTTAAATGAATGTGCTGTGGTTTGTATGTATCCATGAGACTTGCTTGTAGAACAATAATAAAAGCATATTTTATTGGTACAAGGAAGCCTGAGTTTTGCTTAATGATACCCCTTAAGCTACTCCCACTGTTATAAGTTTGACCACGCCCACATTTGCCGCAGTACGCTATGCATGGTTACTTCCTTCCTCAAGTGTCCTTCATTCTGAAGTTCAAAAGTTGGGAGGTATGCTTATGTGTATTGTAAGTTGTGAGTTAGGAAACGGCAAGGCTGCCCTGAAAGGTCATATCTCCGAGTCACCAAGTCTGGGTAAATGATTAGTAAACTAGCTCATGTTAATTAGGTTTCTGGTTACAGTTTGTATTGTCATCCTGCTCTATATATTTGTATGTCCTCTCAAATAAATCAGTCCATGTTCAGCAACAAAACGAGTATTGTCTTGATTGTGGTTGTCAGCGGTTGGAATATCTGATACCTATATTCAGAGTGGGAGGAAGCGGTATATCCCAAAAGCACTTAAGCGGAGTGTGGGACGTTTCGTTACATTGGTGGCAAGCAGTTGGATGCTTCCTGCAGTCTGGGACATCCAAACCTCCACTTGGATCCAAGGTCCAGATAGCAGGAGAGGAAAGGTACAGATACCAGCCACCTTATCAGTAGGCAAAAGGCTAGCATTCAGTCCCCTCCAAAAGCCTCTGTCCCAGGTGAGCCTGTCACAGGGGGCTTTTCCTATCCTGACTGGATGTCACATGACGTCCTGTCAGGAAGCGGCGATCGCGGGGCCGCACAGCGGCACGATCTGTCACCGGCCATGTCCACGGGACACAGCTGATGACTGGTCAGAGTATTGGCTCGCTGCCGGTACCATGTGACCGCCATGACCAATCACAGCAAATCACATGACAGTTGTACACAATGGATGGCTTCCTTTCATACCATCCATTGTGTTGCTAGCTGTGATTGGTCAATTTCATCACATAGTACTGATAGGGCCAATCACAGCAGATCTGTACCATGTGATTAGCTGTGGCCAATCACAGGTAATCACAACAAAACAAACTAAATGATTCAGTTTCATTCAGTAAAATGATTGCCTATAGCAGGCATGTTCAAAGTCTGGCCCGCTGGCCAATTGCGGCCTGTGTTACGATTTCAAATGGCCCCACTGGTGATTTGGACATATATATTTTTGTGGCTCCCAATGAATCACTGGGTGCTGCGGGGGCCACAAAAGATATATACTGTATTTATTGGTGCCTCAGAGGGCACGGGGTGGGGGCGGGACAAGTGCATACAGGAGAATTTCCTGTTTACTCAGCGGCCTCTAATAGGAAGTCCCGTCTCCTGGGCTGCCATTGGACGACTGTTCTGTCTATCATAGGAGGCCGGACTTTGTATTAAAAAGGCCACCGAGAAAACGGGAGATTCTCCTGTATGTAATCTGTCGGCGCTCGTCCCACCCCCTCCCTGTCCCCTCCGAGGCTAGCGGGGCGGTTTTACCCCCTGCTAGCGGCCGAGAAAGGGTTAAATACCACCGCAAAGTGCCTCTGCAGAGGCGCTTTGCCGGCGGTATAGCCGCGCCGTCCCATTGATTTCAATGGGCAGGAGCAGTGAAGGAGCGGTATACACTCCGCTCCTTCACCGAAGATGCTGCTAGCAGGACTTTTTATCCCGTCCTGCTAGCGTACTGCTCCAGTGTGAAAGCCCTCGGGGCTTTCACACTGGAATCAAAGCAGCGGCACTTTCGGGTCGGTTTGCAGGTGCTATTATTAGCGCAATAGCGCCTGCAAACCGCCCCAGTGTGAAAGGGCTCTAAAAGAGAAGAGAGGCGCCTCTAAGTGTAGCAATATTATTACATTTAATGAAGGTACAACATGTACCACTTCACATGGTTGATGATTAAAACAGACACATCTAAGTATGCCAGCATCCGGGGTAAAGCTGTCCACATAGACCATCCCCCGCACCACCATCAACGCAATCTCTTCCATGCTGCGCTCCACGAGCGGTTCAAGTCTCGCTTTCAAATTGCTCCACTGCAGGATAATCTTCCCGGTCACGGTTGCAGACTGACAGCAGTGAGAGCCAATGGTGCGGGGGATGGTCAGCTTTTCTCCGGATGCCGGCATACTTAGATGTGCCTCTTTTAATCATCAACCATGTAAATGCACCTCCATTAAATGTAACCATATTGCTACACTTAGAGGCTCCTCTCTTCTCTTTTATACTCTGGAGCTCCTGCTGGATTTTGCTTCTAATCCCCTTGTGGAGGCTTCCATTTTGGACATTTCATGGTTACATAACTATAATCTTTTTATATGGACTATAAACTGAAGGTTTTATGAATAAATGGTTGTGGAATGAATCATCTGAGTTTCCATTATTTCTTATGGGGACATTTGCTTTGGTATATAAGTGCTTTGGATTACAAGCATGCTCCTGGAACGAATTATCCGAGGTATTACTGTATTACAAAGTAATACAAAAACAAAGATTAAAAGATACAAAGAAATAGATTTCCCCAATTCCTGAAAATGTGAGATCTGAGTTGAATCCACAACCCTGTAAATCTATTTTCTGTGTTTCTATAGATGACATCAAAGAGTTCTGCCGTCAGCTGTCTTCATATTCCGATTCATCACTGAGGAGGATATACGAGTATTACAAAGATGATCTGGTCTACATCTTGGAGAACATGAACACTGGGGCCCTCCTGAGAGAGCTAAAATCTCGGAATGTCTTAACCTCCCTGGCGGTATGATTATTTCAGATTTTAGGTGCTGAAAGTGGTACAATTATTTTGCATGGAAATTTGGCATTTTATATTGTAGGCCTGTAATTCTTAACAATAATACACTTAAATCTGTCCACTAAGAGTCTAGTAGATATCCCGGGTATGATGAAGTTTGAAACACAAAATCATAAATTATAATATAATAAATAAATAATTTAAAAAAAAATAATATAATAATAATAAAATAAATTTCCCCACGATTCACTATCGCTCAATTCTGCAAGTGTTCTAATTTACTATCGCTGTTTTCTAGCTGGTCTAAAGCCACTTTTGACGTAAAGGGACACTTTTGGTTGCTATGGACAATCTCCAGTTTCTAGGCAGAAAGAACAGTATATATAACATAAAACTGCATGCAGGGCATTGGACAAAGCACTGGGGACAAAAGGGATGTGAAATAATTTCATACAGTACTGTAATCTGTAAGATTACAGTACTGTATGTGTTATGATTTTTACATTGTTTTGAATTTGCCGCCAGGCTCAGCCCCCGTGCGTCGCGACGCTCGCAGGGAACGGAGCCCGGCACAGAGAGGCTTCGGAGGAGGACAGAGCCCGCAGACACGGTGGGGGACATCGCAGGATCCTGGGGACAAGATAAGTAACACCGCACCAGGATCCTGAGATGAAATCCCAAGTGTGGCTCGGGGTTACCACTAATGGTGCTGAAATTTAACCCCGAGCCACACTCGGGAATACCGTCAGGGAGGCTAAACACAGATGTAAGGAAAAAATAATTCCAAATGAATTGTGATAAATGTCTATGTCAGAGATAATTACATGTGAATATCATTGTTGCTGAAGTTATGTGCAAACCTTGACTTTCTCTGTAAAGTCAAGGCAGGGCCGGCGCCAGCATAAGCCATCCAAGGCGGCCGCCTGAGGGAGCCAGAAGAAGGGGGCACCAAAGTCAGAGGTTCCCAAGAAATGTTAATGCTGGCATCGGCTCTCCTCCAATCTTTACCCAGCTCTTCAAAATGTGACACAGAAAGGTGGCGCAGCACAGCCTCGAGCGCTGCGGACTTCAGCCGCTGCCCCCAGGCTCCACTGACTACCATGGCTGCAGCTCCTCTCCCGAGTTCTGGCCCCACCTACTCCCCTCCCCCTCCTCTCTGACAGATGCAGGACAGGAAGAGCCAGACGGTCTTCATCAGAGACACCCCATCTCCCTTGAGCCCTCGAGTATCTCTATGGCAGAAAAAAGAACTTCCCTCCTTAGGGTTGCCACCTTTTCTTCAAGTCAAACCCGAATACTTTAGCGGTGCACAGCAATTTTGCTTCATAGTATAAACTATACAAACAGTGGGGCAAAGAAGTATTTAGTCAGCCACCAATTGTGCAAGTTCTCCCACTTAAAAAGATGAGAGAGGCCTGTAATTGTCATCATAGGTATACCTCAACTATGAGAGACAAAATGTGGAAACAAATCCAGACAATCACATAATTGCAAATTATGGTGGAAAATAAGTATTTGGTCAATATCAAAAGTTCATCTAAATATTTTGTTATATATCCTTTGTTGGCAATAGGGATGAGCTTCGTGTTCGACTCGAATGTCGTCTGTTCGCCCGTTCGCCGAATTGCGAACAATATGGGCCTTTTGCCCCAAATTTGTGTGGCGCATCACGGCCCATAATTCACGGCAGCATCGCAGTGCATTGCTGGCTGATGATTGGCCAAGTATGCACTATGACCCGCATGCTTGGCCAATCACAGCGCTGTCTGTAGAGAGAGCTGCAATTGGCCAAAGCCAGGGTGGCTTTGGCCAATTATGGCTCAGGGGGTTTAGTACACGCCCCACACTATATAAGGCCGCCTGCATGGCGGCCCTGTGTAGTGTGTGTTCCGGCGTTGAGAGACAGAGACAGACAGACAGTGTCATTTGATTTAAGTTAGATAGATTAGGCAGGACAGTCAGTCAGTTAGCTGCACTTACAGTGTATTGTGTATATATATGCATCTCAGGTGTTGTATATAATATATATATATATCTATATATATATAGATCTATATATATATAGATCTATATATATATATAGATCTATATATATATATAGATCTATATATATATATAGATCTATATATATATATATATATATATATATATTCACACTGTATTCAGTTTAGCTAGATCCATTCCTGTTATCTTCCTACTGACAGGCAGGCTTCTGTTGTTACAGTATATACAGCTAACTGAAGAAAATTGCTGGTGTTCTTCTGATCCTATTAGTACCACAGTCAGGCAGCTAGACTATTTACAGTTAGTGTAGTGCGTCCTCCTCACAGTGTTCAGCTAAAGCTACAAGTTAGTTTAGTGTGACCTCTGCACCGTGTTCAGCTAAAGCTACAAGTTAGTGTAGTGCATCCTCCTCACAGTGTTCAGCTAAAGCTACAAGTTAGTGTAGTGCGACCTCTGCACAGTGTTCAGCTAAAGATACAAGTTAGTGTAGTGCGTCCTCTGAACAGTGTTCATCTAAAGCTACAAGTTAGTGTAGTGCGTCCTCTGAACAGTGTTCATCTAAAGCTACAAGTTAGTTTAGTGTGACCTCTGCACAGTGTTCAGCTAAAGCTACAAGTTAGTGTAGTGCGTCCTCCTCACAGTGTTCAGCTAAAGCTACAAGTTAGTGTAGTGCATACTCCTCACAGTGTTCAGCTAAAGCTACAAGTTAGTGTAGTGCGACCTCTGCACAGTGTTCAGCTAAAGCTACAAGTTAGTGTAGTGCGTCCTCTGAACAGTGTTCATCTAAAGCTACAAGTTAGTGTAGTGCACAGTGTTCAGCTAAAGCTACAAGTTAGTGTAGTGCGTCCTCCTCACAGTGTTCAGCTAAAGCTACAAGTTAGTGTAGTGCATCCTCCTCACAGTGTTCAGCTAAAGCTACAAGTTAGTGTAGTGCGTCCTCTGAACAGTGTTCAGCTAAAGCTACAAGTTAGTGTAGTGCGACCTCTGCACAGTGTTCAGCTAAAGCTACAAGTTAGTGTAGTGCGTCCTCCTCGCAGTGTTCCACTAAAGCTGCAAGTTAGTGTAGTGTGTCCTCCTCACAGTGTTCATCTAAAGCTACAAGTTAGTGTAGTGCAACCTCTGCACAGTGTTCAGCTAAAGCTACAAGTTAGTGTAGTGCGTCCTCCCCACAGTGTTCAGCTAAAGCTACAGGGTTAGTGTAGTGCATCCTCCTCACAGTGTTCAGCTAAAGCTACAAGTTAGTGTAGTGCGACCTCTGCACAGTGTTCAGCTAAAGCTACAATTTAGTGTAGTGCATCCTCTGAACAGTGTTCATCTAAAGCTACAAGTTAGTGTAGTGCACAGTATTCAGCTAAAGCTACAAGTTAGTGTAGTGCGTCCTCCTCACAGTGTTCAGCTAAAGCTACAAGTTAGTGTAGTGTGTCCTCCTCACAGTGTTCAGCTAAAGCTACAAGTTAGTGTAGTGCGACCTCTGCACAGTGTTCAGCTAAAGTTACAAGTTAGTGTAGTGCGTCCTCCTCACAGTGTTCAGCTAAAGCTACAAGTTAGTGTAGTGCGTCCTCCTCACAGTGTTCAGCTAAAGCTACAAGTTAGTGTAGTGCGACCTCTGCACAGTGTTCAGCTAAAGCTACCTGTAGAAGGTTGTTGGTGTTTTCCTGATCCTATCACTACCGCAGGCAGCTACATTTTAACGTTAGTGTAGTGCGTCCTCTTCACAGTGTTCAGCTAAAGCTATCTGTAGAAGGTTGGTGGTGTTTTCCTGATCCTATCACTACCGCAGGCAGCTACATTATTTTAACGTTAGTGTAGTGCATCCTCTTTACAGTGTTCAGCTAAAGCTACCTGTAGAAGGTTGGTGGTGTTTTCCTGATCCTATCACTACCGCAGGCAGCTACATTATTTTAACGTTAGTGTAGTGCGTCCTCTTCACAGTGTTCAGCTAAAGCTATCCGTAGAAGGTTGGTGGTCTTTTCCTGATCCTATCACTACCGCAGGCAGCTACATTATTTTAACTTTGGTGAAGTGTGACCTCTGCACAGTGTTCAGCTAAAGCTACAATTTAGTGTAGTGCATCCTCTGAACAGTGTTCATCTAAAGCTACAAGTTAGTGTAGTGCACAGTGTTCAGCTAAAGCTACAAGTTAGTGTAGTGCGTCCTCCTCACGGTGTTCAGCTAAAGCTACAGGTTAGTGTAGTGTGTCCTCCTCACAGTGTTCAGCTAAAGCTACAAGTTAGTGTAGTGCAACCTCTGCACAGTGTTCAGCTAAAGCTACAAGTTAGTGAAGTGCGTCCTCCTCACAGTGTTCAGCTAAAGCTACAAGTTAGTTTAGTGCGTCCTCCTCACAGTGTTCAGCTAAAGCTACAAGTTAGTGTAGTGCGACCTCTGCACAGTGTTCAGCTAAAGCTACCTGTAGAAGGTTGGTGGTGTTTTCCTGATCCTATCACTACCGCAGGCAGCTACATTTTAACGTTAGTGTAGTGCGTCCTCTTCACAGTGTTCAGCTAAAGCTACCTGTAGAAGGTTGGTGGTGTTTTCCTGATCCTATCACTATCGCAGGCAGCTACATTATTTTAACGTTAGTGTAGTGCGTCCTCTTCACAGTGTTCAGCTAAAGCTACAAGTTAGTGTAGTGCGTCCTCCTCGCAGTGTTCCGCTAAAGCTGCAAGTTAGTGTAGTGTGTCCTCCTCACAGTGTTCATCTAAAGCTACAAGTTAGTGTAGTGCAACCTCTGCACAGTGTTCAGCTAAAGCTACAAGTTAATGTAGTGCGTCCTCCTCGCAGTGTTCCGCTAAAGCTACAAGTTAGTGTAGTGCGTACTCCTCGCAGTGTTCCGCTAAAGCTACAAGTTAGTGTAGTGCGTCCTCCTCACAGTGTTCAGCTAAAGCTACAAGTTAGTGTATTGCAACCGCTGCACAGTGTTCAGCTAAAGCTACAAGTTAGTGTAGTGCGTCCTCCTCGCAGTGTTCAGCTAAAGCTACAAGTTAGTGTAGTGCGTCCTCCTCACAGTGTTCAGCTAAAGCTACAAGTTAGTTTAGTGTGACCTCTGCACAGTGTTCAGCTAAAGCTACAAGTTAGTGTAGTGCATCCTCCTCACAGTGTTCAGCTAAAGCTACAAGTTAATGTAGTGCGTCCTCCTCACAGTGTTCAGCTAAAGCTACAAGTAAGTGTAGTGCGTCCTCCTCACAGTGTTCAGCTAAAGCTACAGGGTTAGTGTAGTGTATCCTCCTCACAGTGTTCAGCTAAAGCTACAAGTTAGTGTAGTGCGACCTCTGCACAGTGTTCAGCTAAAGCTACAATTTAGTGTAGTGCATCCTCTGAACAGTGTTCATCTAAAGCTACAAGTTAGTGTAGTGCACAGTGTTCAGCTAAAGCTACAAGTTAGTGTAGTGCGTCCTCCTCACAGTGTTCAGCTAAAGCTACAAGTAAGTGTAGTGCGTCCTCCCCACAGTGTTCAGCTAAAGCTACAGGGTTAGTGTAGTGCATCCTCCTCACAGTGTTCAGCTAAAGCTACAAGTTAGTGTAGTGCGACCTCTGCACAGTGTTCAGCTAAAGCTACAATTTAGTGTAGTGCATCCTCTGAACAGTGTTCATCTAAAGCTACAAGTTAGTGTAGTGCACAGTGTTCAGCTAAAGCTACAAGTTAGTGTAGTGCATCCTCCTCACAGTGTTCAGCTAAAGCTACAAGTTAGTGTAGTGTGTCCTCCTCATAGTGTTCAGCTAAAGCTACAAGTTAGTGTAGTGCGACCTCTGCACAGTGTTCAGCTAAAGCTACCTGTAGAAGGTTGGTGGTGTTTTCCTGATCCTATCACTACCGCAGGCAGCTACATTTTAACGTTAGTGTAGTGCGTCCTCTTCACAGTGTTCAGCTAAAGTTATCTGTAGAAGGTTGGTGGTGTTTTCCTGATCCTATCACTACCGCAGGCAGCTACATTATTTTAACGTTAGTGTAGTGCATCCTCTTTACAGTGTTCAGCTAAAGCTACCTGTAGAAGGTTGGTGGTGTTTTCCTGATCCTATCACTACCGTGTTGTAATATGTTGGCCAATTTATGTATAATATTGTATTGGAGTGCCATGCTGACCAGAAATTCAGTTGCAGTGTCCAACTGAATTTTAACATAGCAAGGGGACAGCTGAAAACCCTTTGATGTGTTAGTCTCATGCAAGTCTACCTAGGGGTGTGAGGTATGGGCTGTTAACCTATTTGAACATTTCAAAGGGTACATTGTTTAAAGGACCATAGAAGAAGTATTTATTGATGGTAATTAGACTTGAGGGGGTAACAATAAGATCAAAGAGTATTATGGGTTGACCTAGCAGAAACTCCCTCTTAGTGGACTAGTATTTCATAGAGGACATTCAAGCTGGATTTAGTTTTAAGTGAGGCTTGTCTGTGTATGAGGGAGGCTTGTCTGTGCATGGCTGGGAACACTGAATTATATGGGAAGACTGAATAATATGGGTCTCTGAATTATATTTCCTCTGTCGGATTTCTTTGTCATCTGTGGACTTTGGACTTTGTTCTGTGTTGGAAGTCAATAAAGTGCATCTCTCTGGAAGAATTGGGTTGCTGCGGAAGAGTACTTACATCATCATTATAATAATACCTAAATATTAATTATCATACCCACTCTACATCATATCACCCAATATACATTAATATATTTGATCACTACAACAACAAAAAAAGGACTGTGTCGATCACTACACTGGTGCCGTGATCCGAGTCACGGCACCAATGTAGTGATCGAATATATTAATATATATATATATATATATATTGGGTGATATGATGTAGAGTGGGTATGATAATTAATATTTTGGTATTATTATAATGATGATGTAAGTACTCTTCCGCAGCAACCCAATTCTTCCAGAGAGATGCACTTTATTGACTTCCAACACAGAACAAAGTCCAAAGTCCACAGATGACAAAAAGATCCGACAGAGTAAATATAATTCAGAAACCCATCTCCTAGGTCTGTGTCTTCCCAGCCATACACAGACAAGCCTCACCCCATACACAGACAAGCCTCACTCCCCCAGACAAGTCTCACTCACTACACAGACTGAATGCCGTGTTATATTCACTAAATATTGAATGGCTGAGCAATTTGATTGGCCGTTTCAATTTAGGACTTTGATTAGCTTTAGTCTTTCAAACAGACAACAATCCCCAGCCGTGAACCACCCCAATTTGCACTCCTGCATATCAACATCAACAAGTCCCCTTTATATATGTGTAATTATATTAACAGATACCACCTTAACCTTTGAAATGTTCAAATAGACTTGCATAAGATTAACACATCAAAGGGCTTCAGCTGTCCCCTTGCTATGTTAAAATTCAGTTGGACTAATTAACCATTGTCCATTGAATTCTGGCCTTGTCAACATTGACTGCATGTGCACACACACACAACAATGTCCCACATAAATCGGTGAACATATTACAACATATACAACATACCGCAGGCAGCTACATTATTTTAATGTTAGTGTAGTGCGTCCTCTTCACAGTGTTCAGCTAAAGCTATCCGTAGAAGGTTGGTGGTCTTTTCCTGATCCTATCACTACTGCAGGCAGCTACATTATTTTAACTTTGGTGAAGTGTGACCTCTGCACAGTGTTCAGCTAAAGCTACAATTTAGTGTAGTGCATCCTCTGAACAGTGTTCATCTAAAGCTACAAGTTAGTGTAGTGCGTCCTCCTCACAGTGTTCAGCTAAAGCTACAAGTTAGTGTAGTGTGTCCTCCTCACAGTGTTCAGCTAAAGCTACAAGTTAGTGTAGTGCAACCTCTGCACAGTGTTCAGCTAAAGCTACAAGTTAGTGTAGTGCGTCCTCCTCACAGTGTTCAGCTAAAGCTACAAGTTAGTGTAGTGCAACCTCTGCACAGTGTTCAGCTAAAGCTACCTGTAGAAGGTTGGTGGTGTTTTCCTGATCCTATCACTACCGCAGGCAGCTACATTTTAACGTTAGTGTAGTGCATCCTCTTCACAGTGTTCAGCTAAAGCTACCTGTAGAAGGTTGGTGGTGTTTTCCTGATCCCATCACTACCGCAGGCAGCTACATTATTTTAACGTTAGTGTAGTGCGTCCTCTTCACAGTGTTCAGCTAAAGCTATCCATAGAAGGTTTGTTGACTTTTCCTGATCCTATCACTACCGCAGGCAGCTACATTATTTTAACTTTGGTGAAGTGCGACCTCTGCACAGTGTTCAGCTAAAGCTACAAGTTAGTGTTGGGCGTCCTCTGCACAGTGTTCAGCTAAAGCTACAAGTTAGTGTAGTGTGACCTCTGCACAGTGTTCATCTAAAGCTACCTGTAGAAGATTGGTGGTGTTCTCATACTACAGGCAGGCAGTTGATTTTGCTAGCTGCAGTATCAATATATATATATATATATATATATATATATATATATATATATATATATATATATATTTATGGTCGGAGCCCTCCGTCCTGAGAGATATGAAGCACATAAACACGTCACAAGACTAACAACATAAAATAGACCTGAAGTGTGCCCTGGCCTGCTGTATGGTAAACCCAGATCTGCTGGGTGGTATGCCAGAGAAGGGCGCAAAAGACTTGGTTAGGGAGGTAATGATTTTTTTAAGTTTACTGACATACTACAGGGAAAGCTTGCCAAAGGCTCGTGACATTTCTGCTTGTGGATTGGGAATGTATCGAGCGAAGCAAATGAATTTCCACCTGCCCATCTTCTTGAGGACGTGGTCCGGGACCCCATTTCGCGAGGCTGCTGATGCTACTCCAAAGCGAAAGAATTTCAAGAAAATTGGCCGGGGTCAAGGCCTAAGTTGGGCAAAAGATTTCTAACGTGTCTAGTGAACTGGTTGCTACTTAGAGGGCTAGTAGGGAACGGTAGTAATGGCTGCCCTCTGAGAGGTCGGGCAGATGAGCTAATAACTGGTCTAGAATGACCACGGGGCAGCAGGCGTTGTGCGTCTGGGAAGTATGATATCTACACCGGGACCAGACTGTTGTGTTTCGGACACCATGAGGTGAAGCAACTTTGGTGGCGTGTCAGGTGGCGTCTACGTAACATCTTACTGGGGCCAGTGACTGTGAATTCACTGGGGCGTAAGAAACCGCAGAAAGCCAGGTAGATGGCTGCGTGAACGACCGGGCTGAAATTAACCCAAAGGGGGATGTGACAGGATGGTAGACATGTCTCGGAATATGGCGCTGGTCGCAGGTAGGTGTTTACTATTGATTTGGAGTTGTCTGTGACTACCGCGCAGGATAGTCTTGACCGCATGGGCGGCAACCAAAGATGGTTTGGTAGGATTTTGTAAGGAGATGAAATGCTGGATGCCAGCTAAGTAGAGTCTAATGGTATTGTGTGAAAATGCCAAGTGTGTGTGGCAAGATGATATGAAGGCCAGGATGTGATGGAAATCTCCTGATACTGCCCCAGGGTTTGAGGCTAGGAACCTGTCATAGATTTTCCAGGCAGTACGGTAGGCCTTCAGGGTGTTGTGAGAAAATGATAGATTAATAAGGCAGGTAGCATTGTGAAGGTGTTGTTTTAATCCGAGGTTAGCTACGACCAATGTGGGATAAGAAACATGGTCGGGTCGGTTCCAGATCCCTGCGAAAAGAATGACGCAAAGTTAAAACGGGTAGTGCGTCGGCCAGAGTATTGCATTTGCCTGGGATGTAGGCGCAGCGAACATTATTTGGTGCTGTGGGGATAGTTGCACCAGCCTGCTCAGGAAGGCCATGATGGCCAGTGAGTTGAACCTGCTTTTATTTATAATACTAGCTGTGGCTCGGTTGTCTGTGGCAAATGACAGTTTTTGTCCTGTCCAGTTACTGCACCAGACATGAGCTGCTGCAATAATGAGGTAGAGTTTGAACAAAGAGAAGGACTAACTGAAGCCGGGAATCAAGAGGATTTGTGACGGCCATGGCCCTGCAAACCAAAGATGGCCAAAAATTGATGCGAGGACCTGTGGAGGCTGCGGCGTCCGTGACTACCTGAGATGAAGAGGGAGATGCTAACGGAATGAACGTTGACATACCATTCCAGTTGATGAGAAATTCATCCCATCTGGGCAGATCCGTTATTGCTGGCACGTCTAATTTAAGGATTTAGTCAGGGTCTTGTACCTGGGAGAGAAACACTAGGAGGCGTGAGATAAGGGACACCTCGAGTCTGGCTGCTGTTTTAGCTGAAATGAGAGGTGACAGTCATAGAATGAGCACCCGTTGACAGTGTGGTCACCAAGGAGTGCAGCTGAGTAGTCGCTAAGAAAATATACTGCAGTGATGCCTGGGTGCCTGGTAGGGCTGCCAGTAGCGTTTTTTTTACATATATATATATATATGGTCCAAGCTCTGAGACTGTGAGCCGCCGCTTGCTGTGCCCGCAAAGGGTGATGGCCGGGCGGAGGTGAAGTTATCGCTGTCGGCCTGCGACGTGGCATCAGCAAAAGCAAGGAAGGGCAATACATGTGTTTAAGGCAAGTTGCAAAGGTAGGAGGGGATAGATGCGTTTGGGTAGATAAGATGGAAAGGCAGTAGGAAAATGAGAAGAACAGGACAAGGAATGACAGCCGTAGTGACAGCTAGTTTGCGAGCGAGCGCTGTTGAGTGTGACTTTAGAAAACTCAAAAGAATGCGTGACAACCGAGGTGAGCCAGGAGGTGACTGGCTAGTTAACCGATAGCTCGGGTGTCTGTCTGTGCTCGGCACAGACTAATGAACCAGAGCCCCCCAGGGCGGACTGGGGCAGGTAGCTGAAGTCTGGTATTCTAAGGGTCGGTTCACACTGGGGCGACTTGGGATCCGACTTGTACGCCCTCAAGTCGCCCCAAGTCACCCCAGAAATAGATTCAATGGGAGTGAACGCTAGCGTCTTAATAGACACTACTGAAGTCGCTCCGACTTCAGAGCGTACTCCCTGTACTACTTTGATCCGACTTGGTAGGCGACTTGTACCATAGAAATCAATGGAAGTCGCCTCCAAGTCGGATCTCTCTGTAAAGTCAAGCAACTTTGCAGGGAAAACCCCTCCCTCCCCCCTCCCTCCCAGAGAGCTGATTGCCCTGTGATTGGCCACAGCCGAAGTCGCCTGTCATGGAGGCGACTTCAAGTCGCCTTGTAATTTGCCGAAGTCGCGCTGAAGTCGCGCTAAAGTCGCGCTGAAGCCGCCTTGAAGTCGCGGTACAAAGTCGCGCTGAAGTCATGTTGCCCCAGTGTGAACTGACCCTAAGTAGGAATGTTGCGATCTGTAGTTAATTGCCATATGTTCGGTCTGCTAACGCTTGCACTGCCAGCAAGCTGGACGTTAGGCGACCTTGTCTGCGTGGTGAAGGATCTCGGATCGCTCTTCGAAAACAGAGTGAAGTGCACAGAAGTATGTGACAGTTACTAACACCTCGGGAGCAAGTCAAATCCTGTATGTGAAGTAAAACATGTCGTGAAAGAGTGTTTAACCACTTCCCGCCCGCCCTATAGCGGATTGACGTCCGGGAAGTGGTTCTGTTATCCTGACTGGACGTCATATGACGTCCAGCAGGATAACATGCCGCAGCGCGCCCCTGGGGGTGTGCATCGCGGCGATCAGTGGAGCGGTGTGTCAGTCTGACACACCGCTCCACTGATCTTGGTAAAAAGCTTCCGGCGGAGGCTCTTTACCACGTGATCAGCCGTGTCCAATCACGGCTGATCACGCTGTCAATAGGATGAGCCGTTGATCGGCTCTTCCTCACTCGCGTCTGACAGACGCAAGTAGAGGAGAGCCAATCGGCGGCTCTCCTGGCAGGGGGGGTCTGCGCTGATTGTTTATCAGCGCAGCCCCCCCTCAGATCACCCCACTGGACTACCAGGGATGCCACTAGGACCACCAGGGAATGGGCAACGTGGATGGCCAGGTATGTACCCCATGGCCATCCACATGTGCCCAATCTGTGGGCACTGATTGGCACTATTATGTCCATGATATGCCCAGATCTGCCCAGCAATGCTCTATCAGTGCCACCTGTCATTGCCCATCTGTGCCACCTGTCATTGCCCATCTGTGCCACCTGTCATTGCCCATCAGTGTCACCTGTCAGTGCCCATCAGTGCCCATCTGTGCCCATCAGTGCCCACCTATCAGTGCCCATCAGTGCCACACATCAGTGCCACACATACGTACCCATCAGTACCACCCATATATATCAATCAATGCCACCTACGAGTGCCCATCAGTGCCACCTATGTGTGCCCATCGGTGCCACCTATGAGTGCCCATCAGTGCCGCATACAAGTGCCACCTATCAGTGCCCATCAGTGCCACCTATCAGTGCCCATCAGTGCCGCCTATCAGTGCCCATCATCAGTGCCCGTTAGTGCCACCTCATCAGTGCCACCTCATTGGTGCCACCTCATCGGTGCCCATCAGTGCCGCCGTATCAGTGCCCATCTGTGCCGCCGTATCAGTGCCCATTATTGAAGGAGAAAGCGTACTTATTTACAAAAAAATTTAACAGAAACAAAGAAAAACTTGTTTTTTTTCGAAATTTTCGGTCTTTTTTTATTTGTCGCGCAAAAAATAAAAACTGCAGAGGTGATCAAATACCACCAAAAGAAAGCTCTATTTGTGGGAACAAAATGATAAAAAATTTGTTTGGGTACAGTGTAGCATGACCGCGCAATTGTCATTCAAATTGCAACAGCGCTGAAAGGTGAAAATTGGGCTGGGCGGGAAGGTGTCTAAGTGTCTGGTATTGAAGTGGTTAAGAGAAAAGCAAGGGGGATCCCTTTGAACTATGCACCTGACTTGATGCCCTAGTAGTGAAATTTTTGGTTGAGGTTGAGGATTGAGTCGACCGGGAACCTGTAGTAAGGTGACATGGGGATTTTGGTTTGACAAGGGGGATTGCAAAGAGCTGTTTGGGGCAGCTGGCCCCCTGGTGAAGATTTTTTTTTTTTCGGAGATATTGTCAAAAACTGGTGCAGGGTGGACCAACTGGTAGTCTAACTGACCTAAAGGGGAAAGGGATAGAGAAAATGATGAGTAGCCGTGTGGCTACTGGAGATGATGAGTGGCGATTTGCACCACTTGCTGAAATGCTTGCAGCGATTGCAAGGAAGCAGCCTTATTTGAAAGGCGAAAAAACAGAGTTTAGCAGAATTGTGCATATGTAGGAATGACCGTGCGCAACATTGTACAATAGATGGAGTGGGATGTGAATGTTAATGCTTTGATACGCATAAGGCTGGAGATCTGAATCCTAAGTTCCACTGTATTCATAAGCGCCGATGCAACTAGTTCAAACCGGGCTGAGGTGTAAGCACCGGTGGGGGTTATTTGTGAAAGATCGGTCGAAGAAGTTTTGTATTGCCAAGGATCCGAATCGTTGAGCTGGTGCTACGGCTGGATTTGGATCGGTTGGTGGAGTTCGTATTGCCGAGGATCCAAATCGTTGCACTGATGCTGCGACTAGATTCGGATCAGTTGTGGATGTAAGGTGACGAGGGGGCTTGTATGCTGGATCCGAATCGCTGAGCCAGTGCTGCGACTGGACTCGGATCGGTTGGTGAAGTTTGTATTGCTGAGGATCTGAATCATTAAGCCGGTGCTGCGACTGGACTCGGATCAGTCGGTGAGGTTGCATTGCCAAGGATCCGAATCGTTGAGCCGGTGCTACGACTGGACTCGGATCGGTTGGTGATGCTTTGTATTGCAGAGGATCCGAATCATTGAGCCGGTGCTAAGACTGGACTCGGATCGGTCGGTGAAAGTTGTATTTGGCAAGGATCTGAATCATTGAGCCGGTGCTACGACTGGACTCGGATTAGTTGGCGAGTTGAAATGCCGAGGATCCTGAATCATTGAGCCGGTGTGCGAATGGACTCGGATCGGTCGGGGAAAGTTGGGTTGGCAAGGATCCGAAACGTTGAGCCGGTGCTACAACTGGACTTGGATTGGACGGTGGGGTTTGTAATGCCGAGGATTCTGAATCATTGAGCCGGTATGTGACTGGACTCGGATAGGTCGGTGAAATTTGGGTTGGCAAGGATCCGAATCGTTGAGCCGGTGCTACGACTGGACTCGGATTGGACGGTGGGGTTTGTAATGCCGAGGATCCTGAATCATTGAGCCGGTATGCGACTGGACTCGGGTCAGTTGGTGAAAGTTGGTTTGGGAAGGATCCGAATCGTTAAGCCGGTGCTACGACTGGACTCGGATTGGATGGTGGGGTTTGTAATGCTAAGGATCCGAATCATTGAGCCAGTGTTGTGACTGGACTCGGATCGGTCGGATGAAAGAAGCACACTGTTGGTGAGTGCTTATGTATGCTGAGGATCCGAATCATTGAGCCAGTGTTGCGACTGGACTCGGATCGGTCGGCTGAAAGAAGCACACTGTTGGTGAGTGCTTGTGTATGCTGAGTAGGGATGAGCTTCGAGTTCGAGTCGAACTCATGTTCGACTCGAACATTGGCTGTTCGCAAGTTCGCTGAACAGCGAACAATTTGGGGTGTTCGCGGCAAATTCGAATGCCGCGGAACACCCTTTAAAAGTCTATGGGAGAAATCAAAAGTGCTAATTTTAAAGGCTAATATGCAAGTTATTGTCATAAAAAGTGTTTGGGGACCTGGGTCCTGCCCCAGGGGACATGGATCAATGCAAAAAAAAGTTTTAAAAACGGCCGTTTTTTCAGGAACAGTGATTTTAATAATGCTTAAAGTCAGTCAATAAAAGTGTAATATCCCTTTAAATTTCATACCTGGGGGGTGTCTATAGTATGCCTGTAAAGGGGCGCATGTTCCCCGTGTTTAGAACAATCTGACAGCAAAATGACATTTCGAAGGAAAAAACTCATTTAAAACTACCCGCGGCTATTGCATTGCCGACAATACACATAGTAGTTCATTGATAAAAACGGCATGGGAATTCCCCAAAGGGGAACCCCGAACCAAAATTAAAAAAAAAAAAATGACGTGGGAGTCCCCCTAAATTCCATACCAGGCCCTTCAGGTCTGATATGGATATTAAGGGGAACCCCGGCCAAAATTAAAAAAAAAAAATGACGTGGGGTTCCCCCTAAATTCCATACCAGACCCTTCAGGTCTGGTATGGATTTTAAGGGGAACCCCGCGCCAAAAAAAAAAAAAAAACGGCGTGGGGTCCCCCCAAAATTCCATACCAGACCCTTATCCGAGCACGCAACCTGGCAGGCCGCAGGAAAAGAGGGGAGGACGAGAGTGCGGCCCCCCCTCCCTCCTGAACCGTACCAGGCCACATGCCCTCAACATTGGGAGGGTGCTTTGGGGTAGCCCCCCAAAACACCTTGTCCCCATGTTGATGAGGACAAGGGCCTCATCCCCACAACCCTGGCCGGTGGTTGTGGGGGTCTGCGGGCGGGGGGCTTATCGGAATCTGGAAGCCCCCTTTAACAAGGTGACCCCCAGATCCCGGCCCCCCCCCTGTGTGAAATGGTAAGGGGGTACTTATACCTCTACCATTTCACGAAAAAAGTGTCAAAAATGTTAAAAATGACAAGAGACAGTTTTTGACAATTCCTTTATTTAAATGCTTCTTCTTTCTTCTATCTTCCTTCATCTTCTGGTTCTTCTGGCTCTTCTGGTTCTTCCTCCGGCGTTCTCGTCCAGCATCTCCTGCGCGGCGTCTTCTATCTTCTTCTCCTCGGGCCGCTCCGCACCCATGGCATGGGGGGGAGGCTCCCGCTCTTCTCTTCTTCTTTTCTTCTCTTCTTCTCTTCTTCATTTTCTTCTCCGGGCCGCTCCGCAATCCATGCTGGCATGGAGGGAGGCTCCCGCTGTGTGACGGCGCTCCTCGTCTGACAGTTCTTAAATAACGGGGGGGCGGGGCCACCCGGTGACCCCGCCCCCCTCTGACGCACGGGACATGACGGGACTTCCCTGTGGCATTCCCCGTGACGTCACAGGGAAGTCCCGTCAAGTCACCGTGCGTCAGAGTGGGGCGGGGTCACCGGGTGGCCCCGCCCCCCCGTTATTTAAGAACTGTCAGACGAGGAGCGCCGTCACACAGCGGGAGCCTCCCTCCATGCCAGCATGGATTGCGGAGCGGCCCGGAGAAGAAAATGAAGAAGAGAAGAAGAGAAGAAAAGAAGAAGAGAAGAGCGGGAGCCTCCCCCCCATGCCATGGGTGCGGAGCGGCCCGAGGAGAAGAAGATAGAAGACGCCGCGGAGGAGATGCTGGACGAGAACGCCGGAGGAAGAACCAGAAGAGCCAGAAGAACCAGAAGAACCAGAAGATGAAGGAAGATAGAAGAAAGAAGAAGCATTTAAATAAAGGAATTGTCAAAAACTGTCTCTTGTCATTTTTAACATTTTTGACACTTTTTTCGTGAAATGGTAGGGGTACAAAGTACCCCCTTACCATTTCACACAGGGGGGGGCCGGGATCTGGGGGTCACCTTGTTAAAGGGGGCTTCCAGATTCCGATAAGCCCCCCGCCCGCAGACCCCCACAACCACCGGCCAGGGTTGTGGGGATGAGGCCCTTGTCCTCATCAACATGGGGACAAGGTGTTTTTGGGGGCTACCCCAAAGCACCCTCCCAATGTTGAGGGCATGTGGCCTGGTACGGTTCAGGAGGGAGGGGGGGCCGCACTCTTGTCCCCCCCTCTTTTCCTGCGGCCTGCCAGGTTGCGTGCTCGGATAAGGGTCTGGTATGGAATTTAGGGGGAACCCCACGTCATTTTTTTTTTTTAAATTTTGGCCGGGGTTCCCCTTAATATCCATACCAGACCTGAAGGGCCTGGTATGGAATTTAGGAGGACTCCCACGTCATTTTTTTTTTTTAATTTTGGTTTGGGGTTCCCCTTTGGGGAATTCCCATGCCGTTTTTATTAATGAACTTCTATGTGTATTGTCGGCAATGCAATAGCCGCGGGTAGTTTTAAATAAGTTTTTTCCTTCAAAATGTCATTTTGCTGTCAGACTGTTCTAAACACAGGAAACATGCGCCCCTTTACAGGCATACTATAGACACCCCCCAGGTACGAAATTTAAAGGGATATTACACTTTTATTGTTTGACTTTAAGCATTATTAAAATCACTGCTCCTGAAAAAACGGCCGTTTTTAAAACTTTTTTTTGCATTGATCCATGTCCCCTGGGGCAGGACCCAGGTCCCCAAACACTTTTTATGACAATAACTTGCATATAAGCCTTTAAAATTAGCACTTTTGTTTATTCATGTTCGTGTCCCATAGACTTTAACGGTGTTCGCGTGTTCGAACGAACTTTTTTCCTGTTCGCATGTTCTGGTGCGAACCGAACAGGGGGGTGTTCGGCTCATCCCTAATGCTGAGGATCAGAATCACTGAGCCGGTGTTACTGGACTCGGATCGGTTGGTAAAGTTTGTATTGCCGAGGATCCGAATCTTTAAGCCGGTGCTGCGACTGGACTCAGATCGGTTGGTGGAGTTCGTATTGCCGAGGATCCGAATCTTTGTGCTGATTATGCGACTAGATTCGGATCGGTTGTGGATGTAAGGTGATGATGGGGCTTGTGTGTCGGATCCGAATCATTGAGCCGGTGCTGCGATTGGACTCGGATCGGCTGACGGTGTTAGTGGTTGAAGGGGCTTGTGATTTGCTGAGGATCCGAATCATAGGGCCGATGTTGCGACTAGATTCGTATCGGCTGTTGATGTGTGCTTGATATCCAATAAGAGGTGTAGGGGGTTAGTAAGGTGAAGTGTGTGTTTTCCGTAGGCGGTGTAGGGGGTCGGTAGGTGAAATGGGGGTTTTAGTGGGGGTGCAGATTGTCACTTGCCTGCTACAATTGTCACTTGCCACGTCACCTGCCACCAGATGCGGTTTGTCACTTGCCACGTTACCTGCCACCAGATGTGGATTGTCACTTGCCACGTCACCTGCCCCCAGATGCGGATTGTCACGTCACCTGCCACCAGATGTGGATTGTCACTTGCCACGTCACCTTGCCACCAGATGGGGATTGTCACATCACATGCCACACATTGCGGATTGTCACTTGCCATATCGCCTGCCACCAGATGCAGATTGTCACTTGCCACGTTGCCTGCCACCAGATGCAGATTGTCACTTGCCACATCATCTGCCACACGTTGTGGATTGTCACTTGTCTGCTACAGCTACAATTGTCACTTTCTGTATCCCGGAGGGTGAGGCAGCAGATTACCAGTCAGTCTCTGCTGCCCATGGCTACCTGCACAGTGAGGGCGGAACTGCAGGGATGCAGGGCGGGCGGTGATAGATGATGTCATCTCTCTGCTCCCCCGCCCGCCGGCTCCCTGATTGGCCAGCAGCCCGGCCGCTCTCTAAATGTCACCCGCCCACTCTCTGACTGTCACCAGCGGCCAGCCCGGCCGTCCGCTCTCACCCGCCCACTGTCAGTCTTAGACTGTCACCAGCCCCCCCGGCCATCTGCTCTCTCACCCGCCCACCCCACTGTCAGTCTCAGACTGTCACCAGCCCGGCTGCCCGCTCTTACCCGCCCCCTGTCAGTCTCAGACTGTCACCAGCCCCCCCGGCCGTCCGCTCTCTCACCCGCCCACTGACAGTGGGCGGGTGAGAGAGCGGACGGCCGGGCTGGTGATAGTCTGAGACTGACAGTCAGTCTCAGACTGTCACCAGCCCGCCCGTCCGCTCTCTCTCTCTCGTGCAGGGGCGGATCCAGGGGGGGCAACGGGGCAATTGCCCCCTCTGAGAATGCTGGTGAGTAGGGATGAGCCGAACACCCCCCCGGTTCGGTTCGCACCAGAACCTGCGAACGGACCGAAAGTTCGCACGAACGTTAGAACCCCATTGACGTCTATGGGACTCGAACGTTCGAAATCAAAAGTGCTCATTTTAAAGGCTAATTTGCATGGTATTGTCCTAAAAAGGGTTTGGGGACCCGGGTCCTACCCCAGGGGACATGTATCAATGCAAAAAAAACTTTTAAAAACGGCCGTTTTTTCGGGAGCAGTGATTTTAATGATGCTTAAAGTAAAAAAAAAAAGTGAAATATTCCTTTAAATATCGTACCTGAGGGGTGTCTATAGTATGCCTGTAAAGTGACGCGTGTTTCCCGTGTTTAGAACAGTCCCTGCACCAAATGTCATTTTTAAAGGAAAAAATCTCATTTAAAACTGCTTGCGGGTTTAATGTAATGTCGGGTCCTGGCAATATGGATGAAAATCAATGAGACAAACGGCATGGGTACCCCCCAGTCCATTACCAGGCCCTTTGGGTCTTGTATGGATATTAAGGGGAACCCCGCACCCAAATTAAAATAAGGAAAGGTGTGGGGCCACCAGGCCCTATATACTCTGAACAGCAGTATACAGGCTGTAGGTTTGTTGTTAAGTAGAATCTCTTTGTAATTTTGAACGGGTACATTTTTAACGTGTTTAGCTCCAGCCAAAAAATCTTTTTTAAGCTTTTTGGAAAACATAGGGAAGGGTTATCACCCCTGTGACATTTGTTTTGCTGTCTTTCCTCCTCTTCAGAAGATTTCACCTCACTTTTTGTCCCAATGGATTGGAAAGCATCAGTGGAAAGGAGAAATGTTTTTCCCATATTAACTCTTACAGGAGAGAATTTCCCTTCCTAGGGGTAGATTTCACTTCCTGTTGTCTCCTTCCGTTTGCAAGTAGGAGTCGTTTGTAAGTTAGTTGTTTGAAAGTAGGGTCCTGCCCTATATACTCAGCAGAAATTTGGGCCTTAGGTGTTGCTGTGGCCACAACACTGTAAGCCCTCACAGGGCTCTGCTGTGAAATATTAGATCAAGAATTGTAATTACATGCCCCTGTTGAACAGGAGCTGAAAAATTAGGCCTTAGGCACTGGTGCTGGTGCCACAACACTGCAACCCCTCACAGACACTCTAGTTGGAATGCAGGAACGAGACCTGCAGCAAAGTATTGCATCAAAAATTGTAATTACACGCCCCTGTTAAACAAGGGCTGAAAAATTGGGCCTTAGGCACTGGTGCTGGTGCCACAACACTGCAACCCCTCACAGACACTCTAGTTGGAATGCAGGAACGAGCCCTGCTGCAAAGTATTACATCAAAAATCGTAACTACACGCCCCTGTTAAACAGGGGCTGAAAAATTGTGCCTTAGGCACTGGTGGTGGCACCCAGGACCAAAAATGTTCTTACAAGCTATCAGCGTGATGATTGAGGAGGAAGAGGATAATTACTCAGGGATAGTCACTCAGCATCAGCATAGGCAGTCTTTGAAGGGATCTGAGATTTCAAAAAAAACTATTCGGTTACATCAGCATCAGGTGCTTGGTAGCTGGTGGTGATCCAAGACTCATTCATTTTTATGAAGGTCAGTCGATCGACCGAGTCAGTGGACAGACGCACCCTGTGATCGGTTACCACGCCTCCAGCAGCACTGAATGTGCGTTCCGAAAGAACGCTGGATGCAGGACAGGCCAGTAGCTCAATTGCATACTGTGCAAGCTCTGGCCAGTGATCCATCCTCAAGACCCAGTAACCCAGAGGATTTTCGGTGGGAAAGGTGTCCAAGTCAGATCTTGCCCCTAGGTATTCCTGCACCATGTAAAACAGACGCTGGCGATGGTTGCTGGAACCGATCATACCTTGGGGCTGCGGACCAAAAAATTGTCTGAACGCATCGGTCAGACGGCCACCTTCTCCACCGCTCCTTCTTTGACTGACCGAAGCCTCAGCAACACGTTGTCCAGAAACAGGAGTTTGTAACCTCCCAGTCTCTGGGAACGCGTTGCACAGACCTTTCTGCAAGGCCTCCCGAAGATGTTTCATCCTCTGCTCCCTCTGCGATGGCAAGATAAGGTCCGCAACCTTACCCTTGTAACGTGGATCAAGGAGGGTTGCCAGCCAGTATTGGTCCTTCTCCTTGATACCACGAATACGAGGATCCTTACGCAGGCTTTGCATGATCAGGGAGGCCATGCAGCGTAGGTTTGCTGAGGCATTCGGTCCGGAGTCCTCTGGGTCACTAAGGACGACATGGTCCGCAGCCACCTCCTCCCAGCCACGTACAAGTCCATGTGTTTCTTGGGGCTGATCCCTTAAAGACTGCTGCTGGTGCTGAGTGCCAGGCTCCACCTCCATACTGACACAATCTTCCTCCTCCTCCTCCTCCTCTTCCTCCTCGTCCTCTTCCTGTGTGATCGGCGGGCACGCAGGAACACTGTCTGGATAAAGGGGGCCTTGAGAGCTAAGGAAGTCCTCCTCTTCCTGCCTCTGTTCTGCCTCAAGTGCCCTGTGCATTATTCCACACGGCGTGTGCTCCAACAGGTGGACAAGGGGGACAGTGTCACTGATGCATGCACTGTCACTGCTCACCATCCTCGTGGCCTCCTCAAATGGTGACAGGACAGTGCATGCATCCCTGATCATGGCCCACTGGCGTGTTGAAAAAAAACCAAGCTCCCCTGACCCTGTCCTGGTGCCATAGTCGCACAGGTACTCATTGATGGCCCTCTGCTGCGTGTGCAGCCGCTGCAGCATGGCCAACGTTGAGTTCCACCTGGTGGGCATGTCACAGATTAGGCGGTTCTTGTGCAGGTTAAACTCCTTTTGGAGGTCGGTCAGCCGAGCACTGGCATTATATGACCGGCGGAAATGCACACAGACTTTCCTGGCCTGCCTCAGGACATCCTGTAAGCCCGGGTACCTGCCCAAGAACCGCTGCACCACCAAGTTAAGGACGTGAGCCAAACAGGGCACATGGGTCATTTGTCCCTGTCGGAGGGCAGAGAGGAGGTTGGTGCCATTGTCGCAAACCACCATTCCTGCCTTAAGTTGGCATGGCGTCAACCACCTCTGAACCTGCCCCTGCAGAGCTGACAGAACCTCTGCCCCAGTGTGGCTCCTGTCCCCCAAGCACACCAGCTCAAGCACCGCATGGCATCTTTTGGCCTGCGTACTTGCGTAGCCCCTTGAATGACTACGGAGCACCGCTGGTTCCGAGGAAGAGGCCATGGAGGAAGAAGAAGAGGAGGGGGTGGAGGAGAGAGGTGTGTCACAATCATTAGCATTTTGGAGGCGTGGTGGTGGAACAACCTCCAACACTACTGCACCTTGTCCTGCATCCTTCCCAGCTGCCAGCAGAGTCACCCAATGCGCCGTGAAACTTAGGTAACGTCCCTGTCCATGCCTGCTGGACCATGAGTCAGCGGTAATATGCACCTTACCGCTGACCGCCCTGTCCAGCGAGGCATGGACATTGCCTTCCACATGCTGGTAGAGAGCCGGAATCGCCTTCCGTGAGAAAAAGTGGCGTTTGGGTACCTGCCACTGAGGAACCGCACATTCCACAAACTCACGGAAGGGGGCAGAGCCTACCAACTGAAAAGGCAGCAGTTGAAGTGCTAGCAATTTTGCCAAGCTAGCATTCAACCGCTGGGCATGTGGATGGCTGGGAGCAAACTTCTTTCGGCGGTGCAGCAGCTGGGGCAGGGAAATTTGCCTGGTACAATCTGACGTCGGTGTACCAAAATCAGATTGCCCACAAGTACGTGGCTGTGACACACCTAATTCTACACCTTCATTCCTCTCAGTGCAGGTCTCAGAGAGGACTGAAGGTCTAGTGGGGTTGGAAATCTCACCTGATGAGGAGCAAGCAGAGGTCCTCTTTGTTCTTTGGTGTGGGTCTTTTAGATACGCTTGCCAACGAACTGCATGGCAGGTCAACATATGTCTGGTCAAGCATGTGGTACCCAAGCGGGAGATGTTTTGGCCACGCGAGATATGCTTGAGACATATGTTGCAAATAGCAGCGGTGCGATCTGATGCACTCGTCTCAAAAAAGGCCCACACCAAAGAACTTTTTGAATAACGCGCAGAGACTGCAGCGCCCTGCACATGTGGAGCTTTGGGGTGTCATGCAGTCAATGTGCTGCCCTTAGGCTGGCCCCTGGAGGGCATCCTGCCTCGTTGGTGATGTGCCGCCTCCTCCTCCTCTCTCCTATCAGGCACCCACGTTGAGTCAGTGACCTCATCATCCCCTCCCTCCTCATCACTGGTGCAAACCTGGCAGTATGCTGCAGCAGGGGGAGCATGACTGCCAGATTGCTGTCCTTCTTGGGCACCCCCTCTGTCCGTGCTCGTGTTACTGCCTTCATCAAGCTCAGTATCATCATCAGAGCCTTCCAAACGCTGGGCATCCTCCTGGAGCATGTACCCAACACTGTGGTCAAACAGTTCGAGGGACTCCTCAGGAGGACATGGTGGGGCTAGGGAAGGAGTCACTGATGACATTGAGCCAAGGGAAGAGGCCGCTGCTTTGCCAGACAAAGTACCCTGGGCATGGGTGAGAGAGGATGAGGAGGATGAGGACGGCTTGGTCATCCACTCGACCAAGTCTTCCGCATGTTGCGGCTCAACATGGCCAGCTGCCGAAAAAAAGGCCAAGCGTGTCCCATGGCCACGTGCTGATGAGGATGCACCGTCTCCACGACCAGCACTAGACACAGAGCCTGCTTGCCCTCTCTTATTGGCTTGTGACTGTCTGCCTCTCCTTCTTGGCCTTCCAGACATACTAATGGCCTGTAGCTGCACTAAGCTGGGATATATATATATATATATATATATATATGTACTGATACTGCAGCTAGCAAAATCAACTGCCTGCCTGTAGTATGAGAACACCACCAACCTTCTACAGGTAGCTTTAGCTGAACACTGTGAGGTGGACGCACCCCACTAACTTGTAGGTTTAGCTGAACACTGTGAGCAGGGCGCACCCCACTAACTTGTAGGTTTAGCAGAACACTGTGAGCAGGACGCACTGCACTAACTGTAAATAGTCTAGCTGCCTGACTGTGGTACTAATAGGATCAAAAGAACACCAGCAATTTTCTTTAAAATACTGTAACAAGACAAGCCTGCCTGTCAGTAAGAAGATAACAGGAACGGATCTAGCTGAACACTGTGAGCAGGACGCACCCCACTAGCTTGTAGGTTTAGCTGAACACTGTGAGGTGGACGCACCCCACTAACTTGTAGGTTTAGCTGAACACTGTGAGCAGGACGCACCCCACTAACTTGTAGGTTTAGCAGAACACTGTGAGCAGGACGCACTGCACTAACTGTAAATAGTCTAGCTGCCTGACTGTGGTACTAATAGGATCAAAAGAACACCAGCAATTTTCTTCAGGTAGCTGTATTTACTGTAACAAGACAAGCCTGCCTGTCAGTAAGAAGATAACAGGAACGGATCTAGCTGAACACTGTGAGCAGGACGCACCCCACTAGCTTGTAGGTTTAGCTGAACACTGTGAGGTGGACGCACCCCACTAACTTGTAGGTTTAGCAGAACACTGTGAGCAGGACGCACTGCACTAACTGTAAATAGTCTAGCTGCCTGACTGTGGTACTAATAGGATCAAAAGAACACCAGCAATTTTCTTCAGGTAGCTGTATTTACTGTAACAAGACAAGCCTGCCTGTCAGTAAGAAGGTAACAGGAACGGATCTAGCTGAACACTGTGAGCAGGACGCACCCCACTAGCTTGTAGGTTTAGCTGAACACTGTGATGTGGACGCACCCCACTAACTTGTAGGTTTAGCTGAACACTGTGAGCAGGGCGCACCCCACTAACTTGTAGGTTTAGCAGAACACTGTGAGCAGGACGCACTGCACTAACTGTAAATAGTCTAGCTGCCTGACTGTGGTACTAATAGGATCAAAAGAACACCAGCAATTTTCTTTAAAATACTGTAACAAGACAAGCCTGCCTGTCAGTAAGAAGATAACAGGAACGGATCTAGCTGAACACTGTGAGCAGGACGCACCCCACTAGCTTGTAGGTTTAGCTGAACACTGTGAGGTGGACGCACCCCACTAACTTGTAGGTTTAGCTGAACACTGTGAGCAGGACGCACCCCACTAACTTGTAGGTTTAGCAGAACACTGTGAGCAGGACGCACTGCACTAACTGTAAATAGTCTAGCTGCCTGACTGTGGTACTAATAGGATCAAAAGAACACCAGTAATTTTCTTTAAAATACTGTAACAAGACAAGCCTGCCTGTCAGTAAGAAGATAACAGGAACGGATCTAGCTGAACACTGTGAGCAGGACGCACTGCACTAAATGTAAATAGTCTAGCTGCCTGACTGTGGTACTAATAGGATCAAAAGAACATCAGTAATTTTCTTCAAAATACTGTAACAAGACAAGCCTGCCTGTCAGTAGGAATATAACAGGAACGGATCTAGCTGAACACTGTGAGCAGGACGCACTGCACTAAATGTAAATAGTCTAGAAGATAACAGGAACGGATCTAGCTAAACTGAATACAGTGTATATATATATATATATATATATGCAACACCTGGGATGCATATATATACACAATACACTTTAAGTGCAGCTAACTGACTGACTGTCCTGCCTAATCTAGCTAACTCAAATGAAATGACACTGTCTCTCTCTCTCTCTAAGCACACCGGAACACACTGCACAGGGCCGCCGTGTAGGCGGCCTTATATAGTGTGGGGCGTGTACTAAATCCCCTGAGCCATAATTGGCCAAAGCCTCCTTGGCTTTGGCCAAATATGGCTCTCTGTTAAGGCGGCGCTGTGATTGGCCAAGCATGCGGGTCATAGTGCATGCTTGGCCAATCATCAGCAAGCAATGCACTGCAATGCCGCAGTGAATTATGGGCCGTGACGCGCCACACGAATTTGGCGCGAACGGCCCATATTGTTCGCAATTCGGCGACCGATCGAACAGCCGATGTTCGAGTCGAACATGGGTTCGACTCGAACACGAAGCTCATCCCTACTGGTGAGAGGGCAGGCAGCTGGGTCAGCGGGAGAGAGAGAGCGGACGGTCGGGTGGGTGACAGTTTGAGACTGACAGTGGGCGGGTGAGAGAGTGGACAGCCGGGCTGGGGATAGTCTGAGACTGTCAGTCTCAGACTATCCCCAGCCCGGCCGTCCGCTCTCTCACCCGCCCACTGCCAGTCACTGACAGTGGGCAGGTGAGAGAGCAGATGGCCGGGGGGGGCTGGTGACAGTCTGAGACTGACAGTGGGCGGGTAAGAGTGGACGGCCGGGCAGCCGGGCTGGTGACAGTCTGAGACTGACAGTGGGGTGGGCGGGTGAGAGAGCGGATGGCCGGGGGGGCTGGTGACCGTCTAAGACTGACAGTGGGCGGGTGAGAGCGGACAGCCGGGCTGGCCGCTGGTGACAGTCAGAGAGTGGGCGGGTGACACTTAGAGAGCGGCCGGGCTGCTGGCCAATCTGGGAGCCAGCGGGCAGGGGAGCAGAGAGATGACATCATCTCTCACCGCCCGCCCTGCATCCCTGCAGTTCTGCCCTCACTGTGCAGGTAGCCATGGGCAGCAGAGAGATTACATCATCTCTCTGCTGCCTGACTGGTAATCTGCTGCCTCACCCTCTGGGATACAGAAAGTGACAATTGTAGCTGTAGCAGGCAAGTGACAATTCGCAACGTGTGGCAGATGTGGCAAGTGACAATCCGCAACGTGTGGCAGATGATGTGGCAAGTGACAATCTGCAACTGGTGGCAGGCGACATGGCAAGTGACAATCCGCAATGTGTGGCATGTGACGTGACAATCCGCATCTGGTGGCAAGTGACAATCTGCATCTGGTGGCAGGCGACGCGGCAAGTGACACTCTGCATCTGGTGGCAGGCGACGTGGCAAGTGACAATCCGCAATGTGTGGCAGGCGATGTGACAATCCACATCTGGTGGCAGGTGACGTGACAATCCGCATCTGGGGGCAGGTGACGTGGCAAGTGACAATCCGCATCTGGTGGCAGGTGACGTGGCAAGTGACAAACCGTATCTGGTGGCAGGTGACGTAGCAAGTGACAATTGTAGCAGGCAAGTGACAATCTGCATCTGGGGGCAGGTGACGTGGAAAGTGACAATCCGCAATGTGTGACAGGGGATGTGGCAAGTGACAATCCGCAATGTGTGGCAGGTGATGTGGCAAGGTGACAATCTGCATCTGGTGGCAGGCGATGTGGCAAGTGACAATTGTAGCAGGAAAGTGACAATCCACATCTGGGGGCAGGTGACAATCTGCAACGTGTGGCAGGTGAAGTGGCAAGTGACAATCTGCATCTGGTGGCAGGCAATGTGGCAAGTGACACGCTCGGGGCTTCCACTGATTCTGCATTATGGTGAGTTGAACTATTTCATTTTATATAACAATGTAATAATAGAAAAAATGCGCTTCAATCATCCTGACACCATAACAACCATGGTGCTGTGATGATTGAAGCGCCAACACCAGCCATTTCCCTGATAAATTCCCCCCAAAAAAGTTTTTTCTGGCAGTGCCCCTCCCGAGACTAGACTCTGGATCCGCCCCTGCTCCCGCGGACCCAGCTGCCTGCCCTCTCACCAGCATTCTCAGAGGGGGCAATTGCCCCGTTGCCCCCCCTGGATCCGCCCCTGAGACACAGACCATCCTAGGTGGTCTGGTTAAATACCCTCCGGGCTCCTCCCATAATTTCAGGCCAGTAAACAGGCCTTCCTATATATGGTGCATACTCATCAGCATGTGGCTGTGGGACACGCTTGGCCTTTTTTTCGGCAGCTGGCCATGTTGAGCCGCAACATGCAGAAGACTTGGTCGAGTGGATGACCAAGCTGTCCTCATCCTCCTCATCCTCTCTCACCCATACTCAGGGTACTTTGTCTGGCAAAGCAGCTGCCAACGCGGCCTCTTCCCTCGGCTCAATGGCATCAGTGACTCCTTCCCTAGCCCCACCATGTCCTCCTGAGGAGTCCTTCCAACTGTTTAACCACAGTGTTGGGTACATGCTCCAGGAGGATGCCCAGCGTTTAGAAGGCTCTGATGATGATACTGAGCTAGATGAAGGCAGTAACGTGAGCATGGACAGAGGGGGTGCACAAGAAGGACAGCAATCTGGCAGTCATGCTCCCCCTGCTGCAGCATACTGCCAGGTTTGCTCCAGTGATGAGGAGGGAGGGGATGATGAGGTCACTGACTCAATTTGGGTGCCTGATAGGAGAGAGGAGGAGGACGCGGCACATCACCAACGAGGCAGGATGCCCTCTAGGGGCCAGCCTAAGGGCAGCACACTGACTGCATCACACCCCAAAGCTCCACATGTGCAGGGCGCTGCTGTCTCTGTGCGTTATTCCAAAAGTTCTTTGGTGTGGGCCTTTTTTGAGACGAGTGCATCAGATCGCACCGCTGCTATTTGCAACATATGTCTCAAGCGTATCTGGCGTGGCCAAAACATTTCCCGCTTGGGAACCACATGCTTGACCAGACATATGTTGACCTGCCATGCAGTTCATTGGCAAGCGTATCTAAAAGACCCACACCAAAGAACAAAGAGGACCTCTCCTTGCTCCTCATTAGCTGAGATCTCCAACCCCACTATACCTTCAGTTCTCTCTGAGACCTGCACTGAGAGGAATGAAGGTGTAGAATTAGGTGTGTCACAGCCAAGTACTTGTGGGCAATCTGCTTTCGGTACACCAACGTCAGATTGTACCAGGCAAATTTCCCTGCCCCAGCTGCTGCACCGCTGAAAGAAGTTCACTCCCAGCCATGCACAGCAGTTGAATGCTAGCTAGCTAGTTGGTAGACTCTGCCCCCTTCCGTGAGTTTGTGGAATGTGCGGTTCCTCAGTGGCAGGTACCCAAACGCCACTTTTTCTCATGGAAGGCAATTCCGGCTCTCTACCGGCATGTGGGAGGCAATGTCCATGCCTCGCTGGACAGAGCGGTCAGCGGTAAGGTGCATATTACAGCTGATTAATGGTCCAGCAGGCATGGACAGGGACGTTACCTAAGTTTCACTGCGCACTGGGTGACTCTGCTGGCAGCTGGGAAGGATGCAGGATAAGGTGCAGTAGTGTTGGAGGTTGTTCCGCCACCACGCCTCCAAAATGCCACTACTAATGATTGTGACACACCTCTCTCCTCCACCCCCTCCTCTTCTTCTTCCTCCATGGCCTCTTCCTGTGCTTTATCCTCGGAACCAGCAGTGCTCCGTAGGCGTTCAAGGAGCTATGCAAGTATGCAGGCCAAAAGATGCCATGCGGTGCTTGAGCTGGTGTGCTTGGGGGACAGGAGCCACACTGGGGCAGAGGTTCTGTCAGCTCTGCAGGGGCAGGTTCAGAGGTGGTTGACGCCACGCCAACTTAAGGCAGGAATGGTGTTTTGCGACAATGGCACCAACCTCCTCTCCGCCCTCCGACAGGGACAACTGACCCATATACCCTGTTTGGCTCATGTCCTTAACTTGGTGGTGCAGCGGTTCTTGGGCAGGTATCCGGGCTTACAGGATGTCCTGAGGCAGGCCAGGAAAGTCTGTGTGCATTTCCGCCGGTCAAATAATGCCAGTGTTTGGCTGGCAGACTTCCAAAAGGAATTTAACCTGCCCAAGAACTGCCTAATCTGTGACATGCCCACCAGGTGGAACTCAACGTTGGCCATGCTGCAGCGGCTGCACATGCAGCAGAGGGCCATCAATGAGTACCTGTGCGACTATGGCACCAGGACAGGGTCAGGGGAGCTTGTTTTTTTTCCCCACGCCAGCGGGCCATGATCAGGGATGCATGCACTGTCTTGTCACCATTTGAGGAGGCCATGAGGATGGTGAGCAGTGACAGTGCATGCATCGGTGACACTGTCCCCCTTGTCCACCTGTTGGAGCACACGCTGCATGGAATAATGCACAGGGCACTTGAGGCAGAACAGAGGCAGGAAGAGGAGGACTTCCTTAGCTCTCAAGGCCCCCTTTATCCAGACAGTGTTCCAGCGTGCCCGCCGATCACACAGGAAGAGGAGGAGGAGGAGGATAGTGTCAGTATGGAGGTGGAGCCTGGCACTCAGCATCAGCAGCAGTCTTCAAGGGATCATTTACAGTCCCAAGAAACACATGGACTTGTACGTGGCTGGGAGGAGGTGGCTGCGGATCATGTTGTCCTTAGTGACCCAGAGGACTCCGGACCGAATGCCTCAGCAAACCTACGCTGCATGGCCTCCTTGATCCTGCAAAGCCTGCGAAAGGATCCTCGTATTCGTGGTATCAAGGAGAAGGAACAATACTGGCTGGCAACCCTCCTTGAGCCACGTTACAAGGGTAAGGTTGAGGACCTTATCTTGCCGTCGCAGAGGGAGCAGGAGATGAAACATCTTCGGGAGGCCTTGCAGAAAGGTCTGTGCAATGCATTCCCAGAGACTGGGAGGTTACAAACTCCTGTTTCTGGACAACGTGTTGCTAAGGCTTCGGTCAGTCAAAGAAGGAGCTGTGGAGAAGGTGGCCGTCTGATCGATGCGTTCAGACAATTTTTTAGTCCGCAGGTCCAAGGTATGATTGGTTCCAGCAATCATCGCCAGTGTCTGTTTTACATGGTGCAGGAATACCTAGGGGTAAGATCTGACTTGGACACCTTTCCCACCGAAAATCCTCTGGGTTACTGGGTCTTGAGGATGGATCACTGGCCAGAGCTTGCACAGTATGCAATTGAGCTACTGGCCTGTGCTGCATCCAGCGTTCTTTCGGAACGCACATTCAGTGCTGCTGGAGACTTTGTAACCGATCACAGGGTGCGTCTGTCCACCGACTCGGTCGATTGACTGACCTTCATAAAAATGAATCAGTCTTGGATCACCACCAGCTACCAAGCACCTGATGCTGATGTAACCAAAAATTTTTTTTTGAAATGTCAGATCCCTTCAAAGACTGCCTATGCTGATGCTGAGTGACTATCCTGTTATACTGAGTAATTATCCTCTTCCTCCTCAATGATCATGATGATAGCTTGTAAGAACATTTTTGGTTCTGGGCGCCACCAGTCCCGCCACCAGTGCCTGAGGCCCAATTTTTCAGCTCCTGTTTAACAGGGGCATGTAATTACAATTTTTCTTGCAATTCTTTGCAGCAGGGTTAGTTCCTGCACTCCAACTAGAGTATCTGTGAGGGGTTGCAGTGTTCTGGCACCAGCACCGCCACCAAAGGCCCAATTTTTCTGCCCCTGTTCAACAGGGGCATGTAATTACAATTCTTGATCTAATATTTCACAGCAGGGCCCGTTTCTGCTCCCACCAAGATTATCTGGGAGGACTTAGTGTTGTGGCACCAGCACCACCATAACCACCAAAGGCCCAATTTTTCTGCCCCTGTTCAACAGGGGCATGTAAATACAATTCTTGATCTAAGAGCCCTGTGAGGGCTTACAGTGTTGTGGCCACAACAACACCTAAGGCCCAAATTTCTGCTGAGTATATAGGGCAGGCCCCTACTTTCAAACATCCAACTTGCAAACGGAAGGAGACAACAGGAAGTGAGATGACATCTACCCCTAGGAAGGGAAATTCTCTCCTGTAAGAGTTAATATGGGAAAAACTTTTCTCCTTTCCACTGATGCTTTATCACCAATCCTTGTTTCACAAAAAACCCCAAATTTTCAAAAAACATTTGTCATTGGGACAAAAAGTGAGGTGAAATCTTCTGAAGAGGAGCACAGACAGCAAAACAAATGTCACAGGGGTGATAACCCTTCCCTAGGTTTTCCAAAAAGCTTAAAATAAATTTTTTGGCTGGAACTAAACACGTTAAAAATGTAATACTTCAAAATTACAAACAGATTCTACTTAACAACAAACCTACAGTCCCTGTCTTGTTTGCATCGCCTGTATACTGCTGTTCAGACTATATAGGGCCTGGGGGCCCCACACCTTTCCTTTTTTAATTTGGGTGCGGGGTTCCCCTTAATATCCATACAAGACCCAAAGGGCCTGGTAATGGACTGGGGGTGGGGGGGTTACCCATGCCGTTTGTCTCACTGATTTTCATCCATATTGCCAGGACCCGAAATTACATTAAAGCCGCAAGCAGTTTTAAATGTCATTTTTAAAGGAAAAAAAGTCATTTCCCAAGGCGTCTGTCAGGACAGCACCTGAGAAATAGCGACTCCACCCACCGGAAACAGGAAACACCTTCTCACCTTCTTCCTCCAAACTTTAAAGGGAGGCGCCTCCCTACCATACCTCAGTTTTTGTGTTTCCTCCGGCCCGGAGGGAACATCTTTTGGAAGGGGAGTCAGGGTCTCTCAGGTGCTCCTGGGAGACGGGGCTTCCTTTCTTTATTTTCTTTTTTTTCCTCCTTCAGGAGACCCGCTGTCCTCCCGGCCTACCCAAGCCTTTGCAGCGGTAGCAATCGGGCTCCTCTTCCCCTCCTGGTGCTCGGTGAGAGCCGTAGGAGCGGCGGTGCGTGCGCGGCCGCCATGTTTTTGGCCGGCAGTCATGCCGGAAGTGACAAGGCAGGTCACTGGGTCAGCAGAAGCGTCATTTCCGGCGTAGACGCAAGGGGGGAGGAGGGAGGACAGGAACTGGCGCCTACTTCCGCTTCCGGTCCGGTGCAGATGCACTATGGGAGTCCGGAAGCAGCATATGAAGCCACAGGTGGAGAGCTGCACACCAGAGATGGAGGACTCAGCGTCTGCAGTGGTGGGGACAGGCACAGGCGCCAGTAAAGCTCAGGTAGGAGCAGCAGTTTAAGTCTGCCTTTCTTCCTTTTCCTGGGTTTGGTCTATTTTTCTTTTTTCTCTACCCCCTAGTGGCAAGGGGCCTGTCTGGACACTAGAGGCTGACTGGTTTCTTCTTAATGCACCTGTGGGTGATTCTTGTGTAGCTGAGACCGGGTCTCACTAAAAGGTCCCCTGTTTTTTTTCCCTTTTTTGTTTTTTCTCTCACAGGCTAAAAGCTCTGACCCAAAAAAGAGATGTCCTTCTTGCAGGGCCAAAATGGGAGAAAATTGGAAAAAAGTCTTATGCAGTACATGCATCACTTCTTTAGTTAAGGAGGAATCAGCTTCGGTGTGTGATGACCTGGTTACCTCTGTAAAGAAGGAACTATACGCCACGATTCAGACTTTTCGTGACTCTTTAGTCAATCCAGCTGCTAGTCAGCCATCCACTTCTGAGGCTTCCCAGGGTTCTATTTCTATCCCCATGGTAGAAGCTTTACCTGAAGGCCCCTCTATCAGCGAAGAGCAGTCCCCTACTCCTTCCATTAAAGATTCGGAGGAGGTGGGTGAGGAAGCGGAGGTGGCTCCTTCCAAATTTAAGCTTTCCCTAGAGGAGGTAGATGGACTCCTTAAGGCTATCCATGTTACACTTGGCTTAAGTGAGGAAAAGAAGGAGTTATCTCTTCATGACCGCATGTATGCAGGGTTAAATGAGCCTAAGGGGCGAACATTTCCGGTTCATTCGGTCATTTCTGACGCCATTACTAAAGAATGGCAAGATCCAGAGAAAAAGCCCTTTTTTTCCAGAGCTTCCCTTTTCAGGAGGACCCTTCTGCGGTGTGGAATAAGGTGCCCAGGTTGGATGCGGCCTTTTCACAGGTCTCAAGATCCACAGACCTGTCTTTTGAAGACATGGGGGTTCTGAGGGATCCAATGGACAAACGCATGGATCTTTTGCTCAAGAAATCATGGCAATCAATCATGAGCAATTTAAAACCAGCAATGGCCACAACTTGTGTAGCCAGGAATCTGGAATACTGGGTGAACCAACTTAGATCTCATATAGTGGCGGATTCCCCCAAGCAGGAGATCTTAGATTCCTTTCCTACCCTGATCTCTGCGGTTGCTTATATTGCAGATGCTTCGGCTGAAGCTATCAAAATGTCAGCTAGGTCTGCAGCTTTAGCAAATGCTGCGAGAAGAGCTTGATGGCTAAAAACCTGGCCAGGTGATACAGCTTCAAAGAGTAAACTTTGTGGTATTCCCTTTTCAGGTGACCTTCTTTTTGGCCCTGATCTAGATAATATCCTAGACAGAACTGCCGATAAAAAGAAGTCCTTCCCGGTCAAAAAGAAAAAGCAGACCCCAAAACATCTTTTTCGACCTCAAAAAACTCAACAGCAACAGCAGGAAAATAAGTTTCAGGGCAGGAGGAAAAATTGGTCCGCGCAAAAGGCGAAGGGCAAAGGCGAAATTCTCTTCCGTCCTCCTTCACAGGCCGAAAACTCACAATGACTCATCTCTGCGGGTCGGCGGAAGATTACGAGAGTTTCTTCCGCAGTGGTCAGGGATAACTTCAAATCAGTTTATTCTGACCACTCTCTCGCAGGGTTATACTCTCGAGTTTTCCAGAAGCCCCCCAAGAATGTTTCTGATAACAAATGCTCCTCGAGATCCAATAAGGACCCTGGCCATGAAGTCCTCTCTGGAGGAACTGATGCAACAGGGTGTAGTAATCCCAGTGCCACCAGAAGAATGGCACGAGGGCTTCTATTCGCATGTCTTCCTGGTAATAAAACCAACAGGAAGATTTCAATTAATTTTCAATTTAAAGCCACTAAACAGAGCCATCAAATACAGAAGGTTCAAGATGGACTCAATTTTCACCGCCAGAAATCTTCTGACTCTAGGTTGTTTCAAGGCGTCAGTGGATCTAAAAGATGCATACCTGCATATTCCAATCTCATCCCAGTCCCAGAGGTTTCTCAGGTTGGCGGTAAGGATGGAAGGCAGAATTTAGCATCTGCAATTCAGAGCCCTACCCTTCGGGCTATCATCCGCACCCCGAATTTTCACCAAGGTAATGGCAGAGGCCCTAGCTCCGCTGCGTCTTCAGGGAATCACAGTAATTCCTTACTTAGACGATCTGCTATTTTTCGCCCCCTCAAGAGAGGAATTGAGGAGCAATTTAAGCAGAGCATGCAGCCATCTGGGGTCTCTTGGTTGGATCCTAAATCTCCAAAAATCTTCCCTGGAACCATCTCAGGAGATTCGGTTTCTAGGGTATATAATAAATTCGGTAAGCCAAAGAATTTTTCTTCCTTCAGAGAAGAAAGAAAGAATCCAGGATACAGTGTCTTTCTTGCAGACCAACCAGCAGCTGACGGTAAGATTGGTCATGTCAGCTCTGGGTGTTCTGACTTCGTCAATGCCAGCTGTTCAGTGGGCAAGACTACACTTCAGGCATCTGCAGGCCTTTCTTCTGAGATCTTGGGATCACAATTTGGAATCCCTAGAATCAGAGGTAAAAGTTCCAACCCAAGTGAAGAGGTCACTATGGTGGTGGAAAAGGCAGGATATCCTATCGGAGGGGTTAGTCTGGGCCTTTCCAATCGCAAAAAGGCTGACAACCGATGCCAGTTCCTGGGGTTGGGGAGCCCACCTAGAAAAGGGTTTCACTCAGGGAAACTGGTCCAGGAAAGAGGCGACAAAGTCCTCAAACTGGAGAGAGCTCAAGGCGATTGACTTGGCTCTGAAGTCATTTGCTCAGGGGCTCCAGGCCCAGCATGTTCAAATACTAACAGACAATGCCACGGCCGTGGCTTATATAAACAGGCAGGGAGGTACAAGGAGCAAATCGCTACAATTACTAGCCATGAGCATTCTCCGATGGGCAGAAGGACACTTGCTGTCTTTATCAGCAGTCCATCTAAAGGGATCCCTGAACGGGGTGGCGGATTTCCTGAGCAGAAACCCCATTCAGGAAGAAGAATGGTCGCTGAACCCAGAGGTTTTCGCCATGATTGCCGAAAAGTTGGGGCTGCCAGAGGTGGACCTATTCGCCTCAAAAGAGAATGCCTTGGTTCCGCAATTTTTTTCCCTAAACAATCACGATGGGTCACTAGGAAGAGATGCCTTGGCGTATCCATGGAGATTCCATCTTTGCTACGCTTTCCCCCCATTCCAGTTAATTCCCTTAGTATTAAGGAAAATTCAAAAAGAAATGGTACCGGTTATCCTAATCACGCCCTTTTGGCCAAGAAGGGCCTGGTTTTCAACCATTCTGAGAATGGCGGTCAGGCCTTATTGGCATCTGCCCCTTAGGCACGATTTACTATTTCAGGGTCCAGTAAATCACCCAGAGGTAGCCACTTTGGCGCTCACAGCCTTCTATCTGAAGAGCAGCTCTTAAGGAGCAAGGGTTTTTCCAACCGGTTAATCTCAACACTATTATCAAGTAGGAAAAGGGTGACTAGAAATATCTATTCCAAGGTCTGGAAGGTTTATAATACATGGTGTAATTCATCTGCCCAGGACCCAGGGAGTCTTGTTACCATTCTGGAATTTTTACAAGATGGTGCTGACAAGGGACTAGCAGTTAGTACCTTGAAGGTGCAGGTGGCTGCGCTATCAGTGTTCCTAGAAAGATCTGTGGCCTCAGATCCGTTGGTAACCAGATTTTTCAGATCCCTTATGAGATCCAGACCAGCACCACTTAAGTTGTTTCCCAAATGGGATCTGTCGATAATCCTTCAGTCTCTAACAAAGAGTCCCTTTGAACCCTTGGAAGAAGCGCCATTCAGATATCTCACTTTTAAGTCTGTGTTTCTGATTGGCATGGTCTCTGCACGCAGGATCAGTGAGCTTAATGCTTTATCAATTAAAGAACCCTATTTGTCTATCTTCCCAGACAGGGTTATACTTAGAACAGATCATAAATTCTTACCAAAGGTAGCTTCAGTACAGAATCGTGTTCAGGACATTGTACTTCCCACCTTCTGCCCCAACCCAGCAGGGGAGAAGGAGACTAGTTTTCACATGTTGGATGTTAGAAGAGTTTTGTTATGCTACTTGGAAAGGACAAAGCTCTTTAGACGTTCAGATTCTCTGTTTGTGCTATTTTCGGGCAACAGGAAAGGTTGCCAGGCTTCTAAAATTTCTTTAGCAAGGTGGCTGAAACTAGCCATTTCAGAGGCTTATTCGCATGCAGGTGTGTCTCCTCCAGCAGGAATTTCGGCACACTCAACAAGAGCATTAGTGGCCACTTGGGCAGAGAGAGCTGGTGCCACCCCTGAACAAATTTGCAAGGCGGCAACATGGTCGAGTTTTCACACATTCGTGAAACATTACAGGCTGGACCTCGCATCTGCTAATGATCAGGCGTTTGGCAGAAAGGTCCTGCAAGCTGTTGTCCCCCCCTATGGGGGTAAGTCTCTGTTATCCTCTCAGGTGCTGTCCTGAAAGACGCCTTGGGAAAAACCAAGTTAGACTTACCGGTAACTTGTTTTCCAGAAGTCTTTCAGGACAGCAACAACCCGCCCTATTGTATTGTATATACTATGCTGTGACTAACGTATGTGTTTATGTGTTCCAGCCGGGGCTGGAGGTCTTCTCTATTACAACTGAGGTATGGTTGGGAGGCTCCTCCCTTTAAAGTTTGGAGGAAGAAGGTATTTCCTGTTTCCGGTGGGTGGAGTTGCTATCTCTCAGGTGCTGTCCTGAAAGACTTCTGGAAAACAAGTTACCGGTAAGTCTAACTTGGTTTTTTGTGCAGGGACTGTTCTAAGCATGGGAAACGCGCGCTACTTTACAGGCATACTATAGACACCCCCCCAGGTACGATATTTAAAGGAATATTTCACTTTTTTTTTTTTTACTTTAAGCATCATTAAAATCACTGCTCCCGAAAAAACGGCCGTTTTTAAAACTTTTTTGCATTGATACATGTCACCTGGGGCAGGACCCGGGTCCCCAAACCCTTTTTAGGACAATACCATGCAAATTAGCCTTTAAAATGAGCACTTTTGATTCCAAACGTTCGAGTTCCATAGACGTCAATGGGGTTCTAACGTTCGTGCGAATTTTCAAGTCGGTTCGCAGGTTCTGGTGCGAACCGAACCGGGGGGTGTTCGGCTCATCCCTAGTTGGCAAAGACAGAGATCAAACATTTTCTGTAAGTCTTCACAAGGTTGTCACACACTGTTGCTGGTATGTTGGCCCATTCCTCCATGCAGATCTCCTCTAGAGCAGTGATGTTTTGGGGCTGTCGCTGGGCAACACGGACTTTCAACTCCCTCCAAAGGTTTTCTATGGGGTTGAGATCTGGAGACTGGCTAGGCCACTCCAGGACCTTGAAATGCTTCTTAGGAAGCCACTCCTTCTTGCGCGGGCGGTGTGTTTGAGATCATTGTCATGCTGAAAGTCCCAGCCACGTTTCATTTTCAATGCCCTTGATGATGGGAGGAGGTTTGCACTCAAAATCTCATGATACATGGCCCCATTCATTCTTTCATGTACACGGATCAGTCATCCTGTTCCCTTTGCAGGAAAAGCATGATGTTGCCGCCCCCATGCTTCACAGTAGGTATGGTGTTCTTTGGTTGCAACTCAGCATTCTCTCTCCTCCAAACACGATGAGTTGTGTTTCTACCAAACAGTGCTACTTTGGTTATATCTGACCATATGACATTCTCCCAATCCTCTTCTGAATCATCCAAATGCTCTCTAGCAAACCTCAGACGGGCCGGACATGTACTGGCTTAAGCGGGGGGACACGTCTGGCACTGCAGGATCTGAGTCCCTGGCGGCGTAGTGTGTTACTGATGGTAGCCTTTGTTACGTTGGTCCGAGCTCTCTGCAGGTCATTCACTAGGTCCCCCCATGTGGTTCTGGGATTTTTGCTCAATGTTCTTTTGATCATTTTGACCTCACGGGGTGAGATCTTGCGTGGAGCCCCAGATCGAGGGAGATTATCAGTGGTCTTCCATCTTCTAATTATTGCTCCCACAGTTGATTTCTTCACACCAAGCTGCTTGCCTATTGCGGATTCAGTCTTCCCAGCCTGGTGCAGGTCTACAATTTTGTTTCTGGTGTCCTTCGACAGCTCTTTGTTCTTCACCATAGTGGAGTTTGGAGTGTGACTGTTTGAGGTTGTGGACAGGTGTCTTTTATACTGATAATAAGTTCAAACAGGTGCCATTAATACAGGTAATGAGTGGAGGACAGAGGAGCCTCTTAAAGAAGAAGATACAGGTCTGGGAGAGCCAGAAATCTTGCTTGTTTGTAGGAGACCAAATACTTATTTTCCACCATAATTTGCAAATAAATTCTTTCAAAAATCAGACAATGTGATTGTCTGGATTTGTTTCCACATTTTGTCTCTCATAGTTGAGGTATACCTATGATGACAATTACAGGCCTCTCTCATCTTTTTAAGTGCGAGAACTTGCACAATTGGTGGCTGACTAAATACTTTTTTGCCCCACTGTATATTTTGCTATTAAAGCGGAGCTCCACCCTAAAGTGGAACTTCCGCTCATTGGATTCCTCCCCCCCTCCGGTGCCACACAGTTCCCACAACACAGTGAAGACGCACAGTGTGACTCACGCATGCGCAGTAGGGAACCGGGCAGTGAAGCCGCAACGCTTCACTTCCTGATTCCCTGAACGAGGATGGCGGCGGGGGCAGCTGAGAACTGAGCTCGTCATCTGCTGACAACATCGCGGGCACCCTGGACAGGTAAGTGTCCATTTATTAAGAGTCAGCAGCTGCAGTATTTGTAGCTGCTGGCTTTTAATATTTTTTTTAAGGTGGAGCTCCTCTTTAAATAACATTTCTAATCATAACAAGAGGCCCCCTTTACATCAGAGTCCACAGAGTTCCATTTTTACATCTGAACTCCCAGAGTTCCTTAAGGGAGAACTCTGGGGACTGACATAAGGGATGCTCTGGGAACCCTAAATTTAAGGGGGAATGCTGATGTACAGAGAGGACTCTGATGTAAGGGGTGCTCTGAGAACCCTGATTTACCTTATTGTACTCACTCAGAGGCAGGAGAGAGAAGGGGGGAGATTTCAGTCACATAGAGGGATGGATGGTGAGCTCACTCACCCCTTGACAGTCTGAAACCCGGATGCATGATTCCAAACCCGAACTGTCCAGGTGAATCCTGGACAGCTGGCAACCCTATGCCTCTTCCCAGTGGTGTCTCTATGGAGGGGCGGAGGTGCGGCCCGCACCCGGGTGACACATGACCTGGACTGACACTGAATGCCGCGGCTCCCTCTTTCCCTTCCGGAATCTCTGCTATCCCCTCAGCTCCATGCGATGTGCGGGGAGGGCAGAGAGGAGGGAGTAAGGCAGAGACACTGATAGACAGGGTGCCTGGGTCTGATCGTCCCTCCAACAATCACATTTCTCTCCGACTGCAGCCTGCACTATAGCCACCGCCTCCTCCTCCTCGGCTCTGATGTTCTCGTACTCAGGCCAGGAGGAACGGGGGGAGGAGGCAGAGGGGGGACACCTGTCCTACAAGGTCTGTACATGTTAATTGGGGGGGTTCTGGGGTGTCTGGTCAGGTAACATTTTATGCTGCCAGGAGTGATTTTAGGGAGGGGGGTCTAGGGGGTGCTAGGGGGTGCTTTGTTTTGGATTAGAGAGGACTTGTGCTAGAAGGAGAAGGGCAGATTTGAAGTTTGACCCCCCCAGCACAAGTTCTCTTCCCTCCCAAAGCACCTCAGAGCACATATCCTTTAACCCCCCTCCCCCAAATTAAAGATCCCATAACAGCTCTATCCTCCCGCCCCATCCTATCTGAATCCCCCCCGATCCCATTCTGGCTCCATCCATTCCCCTGATCCCATCCTGGCTCCATCCACCACCCCGATCCCATCCCGGCTCCATCCGTTCCCCCCGATCCCATCCCGGCTCCATTTATTCCCCCAATCCCATCCCAGCTCCATCCGTTCCCCCGATCCCATCCTGGCTCCATTCATTCCCCCGATCCCATCCCAGCTCCATCCATGCCTCCGATCCCATTCCAGCTCCATCCATCCCCCGATCCTATCCCGGCTCCATTCACCACCCCGATCCCATCCCAGCTCCATCCATTCCCCCCGATCCCATCCCAGCTCCATCCATTCCCCCAATACCATCCCAGCTCCATCCATTCCCCCCTGATCCCATCCCAGCTCCATCCATTCCCCCGATCCCATCCCAGCTCCATCCATTCCCCCAATCCCATCCCAGCTCCATCCATTCCCCCGATCCTATGCCGGCTCCATCCACCACCCCAATTCCATCCCAGCTTCATGCCCAAGAGGGTTAAGGCAGTGCATGAAAATAATGGTGGCTACACAAAATATTGACTCTTTGGGACCAATTTGGACATTTTCACTTAGGGGTGTACTGACTTTTGTTGCCAGCTGTTTAGACATTAATGGCTGTGTGTTGAGTTATTTTGAGGGGACAGCAAATTTACACTGTTATACAAGCTGTACACTCACTACTTTACATTGTAGACAAGTGTCATTTCTTCAGTGTTGTCACATGAAAAGATACAAGAAAAGATTTACACAAATGTGAGGGGTGTACTCACTTTTGGGAGATACTGTATATACTGTATATATACACTATATTGTCAAAAGTATTGTGAAGCCTGCCTTTACACACACAGGAACTTTAATGGCATCCTAATCTTAGTTCATAGGGTTCAATATTGATTTGTCCCATCTTTTGCAGCTATAACAGCTTCAACTCTTCTGGGAAGGCCATCCACAAGGTTTAGGAGTGTGCTATGGCAGCCCTAAAAAATTCCACTCGCCCACTCGCATTTTGCAAATGGATTTTGAGGGCTGGTGAGAAGGGCTGCCTGGGAGCAGGGGGGCGAGCTCCCTGAACAAGGGGAGGGGCCTATGTGATGGCACATGGTGGGGGAACTCATAGCTATTGAAATGAAAGCTGTGATGTTCCCTGCTCTGATCATCCGGCCGGCAGCTCCCCTCCCATCCCCTCCACAGGTAGGCTGCATGGTGGGCACAGGCTGCATGGTGGGCACATGCTGCATTGCACACAGGCTGCATGGTGGGCACAAGCTGCATGGTGGGCACAGGCTGTATGGGACATAGGCTGCATGCTGGGCACAGGCTGCATGGTGGGCACAGACTGCACTGCACACAGGCTGTGTGGGACACAGGCTGCATGGTGGGCATAGGCTGCATGGGACATAGGCTGCATTGGACACAGGCTGCATGGTGGGCACAGGCTGCATTGGACACAGGTTGCATTGGTGGGCACAGGCTGCATGGTGGGCACAGGTTGCATTGGCAGGCACAGGCTGCATGGGACACAGGCTGCATGGTGAGCACAGGCTGCATTGCACACAAGCTGTGTGGGACACAGGCTGCATGGTGGGCACAGGCTGCATGGGACACAGGCTGCATGGTGGGCACAGGCTGCATTGGACACAGGCTGCATTGGACACAGGCTGCATGGGACACAGGCTGCATGGTGGGCACAGGCTGCATTGGACACAGGCTGCATGGGACACAGGCTGCATGTTGGGCACAGGTTGCATGGGACATAGGCTGCATGGTGGGCACAGGCTGCATGGGACACCGGCTGCATGGTGGGCACAGGTTGCATTGGACACAGGCTTCATTTTGGGCACAGGCTGCATTTGACACAGGCTGCATGGTGGGCATAGGCTGCATTGGACACAGGCTGCATGGTGGGCACAGGTTGCATTGGTGGGCACAGGCTGCATTGCCGGGCACAAGCTGCATTGGTGGGCACAGGCTGCATTGGCGGATACAGGCTACATTGGTGGGCACAGGCTGCATTGGTGGGTGCAGGCTGCCTTGGTGGGCATGGATAAAGTTGTTAATATTTTTATAACTTAATTCTGCATAAAACATTTAGGTGTCATTTTATGAGATAATTTATGAGGGCGGCATTAGGGGTGGGGCAGGGTAGGGGTTGGGTGGGGCAACTGGTGGCGAGTAACCCTTGAGGCCTGGCTAGTAGCTCAGGACTTGAAATGTTGAGCCCTGTGCTATAAGAATGTTTGTTCATTCTTCCAGAAGCGTGTTTGTGAGGTCAGGCACTGATGTTGGATGACAAGGCCTGGCTCGCAGTCCCCGCTCTAATTCATCCCAAAGGTATTCTATCAGGTTGAGGTCAGAACTCAGGATTATGCAGTCCAGTCAAGTTCCTCCAACCAAAACTCACTCATCCATGTCTTTATGGACCTTGCTTTGTGCACTGGTGTGCAGTCATGTTGGAACAGGAAGGGGTCATCCCCAAACTGTTCCCACAAAGTTGGAAGCATGAAAATGTCCAAAATGTTTTGGTATGCTGATGCCTTAAGAGTTCCCTTCACTGGAACTAGGGGGCCAAGCCCAACACCTTAAAAAAACAGCCCTGCACCATAATCCCCCTCCACCAAATAATTTGCACCAGTGCATAAAGCAAGGTCCATAAAGACAGGGATGAGCGAGTTTGGGGTGGAGGAACTTGACTGGCCTGCACAGAGTCCTGACCTCAACCCTATAGAACACCTTTGGGATAAATTTGAGTAGAGACTACAAGCCAGGCCTTCTTGTCCAACATCAGTGCCTGATCTCACAAATGCGCTTCTGGAAGAATGATCAAACAATCCCATAGATGCACCAAAACCTTGTGGACAGCCTTCCCAGAAGAGTTGAAGCTGTTATAGCTGCAAAAGGTGGGCCAACGCAATATTGAACCCTACGGACTAAGACTGGGATGTCATTAAAGTACATATACGTTTAAAGACAGGTGTCTCAATACTTTTGGTAATATAGAGTGTGTGTGTGTATGTGTGTGTATATATATATATATATATATATATATATATATATATATATATATATACATACAGTATATCTCATAGTATTCAAACTATATTACATAAAGACCTTAGATAAAGATTTCTGAGACTTTATGTAAGTCTTAAATTATAATTGCACGTTAAAGCTGAAGACAAGCAAATCCTGGAATACAATTCAAGTAACACTGCACTTTTCTGCTACTAGGGGGCACTGTACAAATTTTGAGTATAGCCTCATGTAATCGAAAATAATAATTTGTTAAAAACGTACCATCATCCAAATTAATATACAAAAACAAGGAAGAGTGGGATCAAGGGGACAGTGGCTGATGTTGGCCCGATCATGCTCCCACCCTGGAAATGACTGGACTATATCGGTACAGATAAACAACAATGAACAATTAAGTAAAAGGATTTATTACAAAGAAAGAAATTACATAGTGTACTTGTTAAAATCGCAAAAACAGAGGCTCGGAATTGCCCAAGAGACATCTGTTGTTACAGGGTATAGAATGGTCTGGTTCTCGACTAGTTTCGCGGTATTACCGCTTCCTCAGGAGGACCAATCTATGAGAAAGATAGTACATAATAATGCAGACAATATGCATACAAAAACCATAATACAGCATGTAAAAAAACACCATAAGAGGTAAATAAAAAAGTGGCTTACCCTATATCTAGGTGAATATGTGCGGCCCCCGGCTGCCCAAACATAACTCCCCCGCGGCGGACAAGGGGGATTGTGCGAAATTCCCTGAATGGATAACAAATAGCAATTGAGGGGTCTAATATGTAAGCTGGTTGGGGGTAAAAAAGGGGGGAGGATAGCCTTTAGCATGAAAGAGGGAGATAATAGGGGGCAAAAGGGAAGGAAGGGAAAAAGAAGAAGGAAGGAGGAGGGGGGTAAGATGGGGGAAGGAAAATAGGGAAAGGAAAAGTTGGGATGGGGAAGGGAAAGAGGAGGGGGGAAAGGGGAAAAGAGGGCAGAAGGGGGAAAGGGGGAAGGGAAACAACAGGGAAGGAGGGGAAAGGGGAAGGGACAAGAGGGTAGTAGGGAGGGAGAATAGAGGGGGGGGCAGGGGGGGGGAGGGGGAGGGGGGGAAAAAGGGGAGGGAGGGAAACCAGGGGAGGGGAGGGTAGGGAGGGAACAGGAGGTGGGGGGGAGGGGAAAGGGAGGGGAGGACGGGGAAGATCAGGAAAGAGGAAACGGGAGGGGGGGAAGGGGGGGGGGAGGGAACAAGATGGGACAAACAGGGCATAGAAATAGGGGAGGGAAGGAGGGGTAAAATTGCCCGCACCCTCGCTAATGATATTGAGGCATAAGTTGAAGCTTACCATGGTAAGGGGTGATAAGGTACCAAGCCACATAGAGGCACTGCAGGGGAAAGGCTCTAGATTAGTTTTCTTGTGGGCTCCATCTTGTACCTCCTTCAGTTGGGTGATTTTTGGGATACAGTAGACGATAATAGTTTCTGTTTATCTTTATAACTAGGGATGAGCCGAACACCCCCCCCGGTTCGGTTCGCACCAGAACCTGCGAACGGACCGAAAATTTGCACGAACGTTAGAACCCCATTGACGTCTATGGGACTCCAACGTTCGAAATCAAAAGTGCTCATTTAAAATGCTAATTTGCATGGTATTGTCCTAAAAAGGCTTTAGGGAACCGGGTCCTGCCCCAGGGGACATGTATCAAAGTCATTTAAAACTGCTTGCGGCTTTAATGTAATGTCGGGTCCTGGCAATATGGATGAAAATCAGTGAGACAAACGGCATGGGTACCCCTCAGTCCATTACCAGGCCCTTTGGGTCTTGTATGGATATTAAGGGGAACCCCGCACCCAAATTAAAATAAGGAAAGGTGTGGGGCCACCAGGCCCTATATACTCTGAACAGCAAACAAGACAGGGACTGTAGGTTTGTTGTTAAGTAGAATCTGTTTGTAATTTTGAACGGGTACATTTTTAACGTGTTTAGCTCCAGCCAAAAAATCTTTTTTAAGCTTTTTGGAAAACATAGGGAAGGGTTATCACCCCTGTGACATTTGTTTTGGAGTCTGTCCTTCTCTTCAGAAGATTTCACCTCACTTTTTGTCCCAATGACAAATGTTTTTTGAAAATTTGGGTTTTTTTGTGGAACAAGGATTGGAAAGCATCAATGGAAAGGAGAAATGTTTTTCCCATATTAACTCTTACAGGAGAGAATTTCCCTTCCTAGGGATAGATTTCATCTCACTTCCTGTTCTCTCCTTCCGTTTGCAAGTAGGAGTCGTTTGTAAGTTAGATGTTTGAAAGTAGGGGCCTGCCCTATATACTCTTGGGTCTTGTATGGATATTAAGGGGAACCCCGCACCCAAATTAAAAAAGGAAAGGTGTGGGGCCCCCAGGCCCTATATAGTCTGAACAGCAGTATACAGGCGATGCAAACAAGACAGGGACTGTAGGTTTGTTGTTAAGTAGAATCTGTTTGTAATTTTGAAGTATTACATTTTTAACGTGTTTAGTTCCAGCCAAAAAATTTATTTTAAGCTTTTTGGAAAACCTAGGGAAGGGTTATCACCCCTGTGACATTTGTTTTGCTGTCTGTGCTCCTCTTCAGAAGATTTCACCTCACTTTTTGTCCCAATGACAAATGTTTTTTGAAAATTTGGGGTTTTTTGTGAAACAAGGATTGGTGATAAAGCATCAGTGGAAAGGAGAAAAGTTTTTCCCATATTAACTCTTACAGGAGAGAATTTCCCTTCCTAGGGGTAGATGTCATCTCACTTCCTGTTGTCTCCTTCCGTTTGCAAGTTGGATGTTTGAAAGTAGGGGCCTGCCCTATATACTCAGCAGAAATTTGGGCCTTAGGTGTTGTTGTGGCCACAACACTGTAAGCCCTCACAGGGCCCTGCTGTGAAATATTAGATCAAGAATTGTAATTACATGCCCCTGTTAAACAAGGGCAGAAAAATTGGGCCTTTGGTGGTGGTGGTGGTGCTGGTGCCACAACACTGTAAGTCCTCACTCGCTCTTGGTGGGTGCAGAAATGGGCCCTGCTGTGAAATATTAGATCAAAAATTGTAATTACATGCCCCTGTTAAACAGGGGCTGAAAAATTGGGCCTTAGGCACTGGTGCTGGTGCCACAACACTGCAACCCCTCACAGATACTCTAGTTGGAACGCAGAAACGAGCCCTGCTGCAAAGTATTGCATCAAAAATTGTAATTACACGCTCCTGTTAAACAGGGGCTGAAAAATTCGGCCTTAGGCACTGGTGGTGGCGCCCAGAACCAAAAATGTTCTTACAAGCTATCAGCGTGATCATTGAGGAGGAAGAGGATAATTACTCAGGGATAGTCACTCAGCATCAGCATAGGCAGTCTTTGAAGGGATCTGAGATTTCAAAAAAAATTATTCAGTTACATCAGCATCAGGTGCTTGGTAGCTGGTGGTGATCCAAGACGGATTCATTTTTATGAAGGTCAGTCGATTGACCGAGTCGGTGGACAGACGCACCCTGTGATCGGTTACAAAGCCTCCAGCAGCACTGAATGTGTGTTCCGAAAGAACACTGGATGCAGGACAGGCTAGTAGCTCAATTGCATACTGTGCAAGCTCTGGCCAGTGATCCATCCTCAAGACCCAGTAACCCAGAGGATTTTCGGTGGGAAAGGTGTCCAAGTCAGATCTTGCCCCTAGGTATTCCTGCACCATGTAAAACAGACGCTGGCGATGGTTGCTGGAACCAAACATACCTTGGGGCTGCGGACCAAAAAATTGTCTGACCGCATCGGTCAGACGGCCACCTTCTCCACCGCTCCTTCTTTGACTGACCGAAGCCTCAGCAACACGTTGTCCAGAAACAGGAGTTTGTAACCTCCCAGTCTCTGGGAATGCGTTGCACAGACCTTTCTGCAAGGCCTCCCGAAGATGTTTCATCCTCTGCTCCCTCTGCGATGGCAAGATAAGGTCCGCAACCTTACCCTTGTAACGTGGAACAAGGAGGGTTGCCAGACAGTATTGGTCCTTCTCCTTGATACCACGAATACGAGGATCCTTACGCAGGCTTTGCAGGATCAGGGAGGCCATGCAGCGTAGGTTTGCTGAGGCATTCGGTCCGGAGTCCTCTGGGTCACTAAGGACGACATGGTCCGCAGCCACCTCCTCCCAGCCATGTACAAGTCCATGTGTTTCTTGGGACTGATCCCTTAAAGACTGCTGCTGATGCTGAGTGCCAGGCTCCACCTCCATACTGACACAATCTTCCTCCTCCTCCTCGTCCTCTTCCTGTGTGATCGGCGGGCATGCAGGAACACTGTCTGGATAAAGGGGGCCTTGACAGCTAAGGAAGTCCTCCTCTTCCTGCCTCTGTTCTGCCTCAAGTGCCCTGTCCATTATTTCACGCAGCGTGTGCTCCAACAGGTGGACAAGGGGGACAGTGTCACTGATGCATACACTGTCACTGCTCACCATCCTCGTGGCCTCCTCAAATGGTGACAGGACAGTGCAGGCATCCCTGATCATGCCCCACTGGCGTGGGGAAAAAAAACAAGCTCCCCTGACCCTGTCCTGGTGCCATAGTCGCACAGGTACTCATTGATGGCCCTCTGCTGCGTGTGCAGCTGCTGCAGCATGGCCAACGTTGAGTTCCACCTGGTGGGCATGTCACAGATTAGGCGGTTCTTGGACAGGTTAAACTCCTTTTGGAGTTCCGCCAGCCGAGCACTGGCATTATATGACCTTTGGAAATGCACACAGACTTTCCTGGCCTGCCTCAGGACATCCTGTAAGCCCGGGTACCTGCCCAAGAACTGCTGCACCACCAAGTTAAGGACGTGAGCCAAACAGGGCACATGGGTCATTTGTCCCTGTCGGAGGGCAGAGAGGAGGTTGGTGCCATTGTCGCAAACCACCATTCCTGCCTTAAGTTGGCGTGGCGTCAACCACCTCTGAACCTGTCCCTGCAGAGCTGACAGAACCTCTGCCCCAGTGTGGCTCCTGTCCCCCAAGCACACCAGCTCAAGCACCGCATGGCATCTTTTGGCCTGCGTACTTGCGTAGCCCCTTGAACGGCTACGGAGCACCGCTGGTTCCGAGGACAAAGCACAGGAAGAGGCCATGGTGGAAGAAGAAGAGGAGGGGGTGGAGGAGAGAGGTGTGTCACAATCATTAGTAGTGGCATTTTGGAGGCGTGGTGGCGGAACAACCTCCAACACTACTGCACCTTGTCCTGCATCCTTCCCAGCTGCCAGCAGAGTCACCCAATGCACAGTAAAACTTAGGTAACGTCCCTGTCCATGCCTGCTGGACCATGAGTCAGCGGTAATATGCACCTTACCGCTGACCGCCCTGTCCAGCGAGGCATGGACATTGCCTTCCACATGCCGGTAGAGAGCCGGAATCGCCTTCCATGAGAAAAAGTGGCGTTTGGGTACCTGCCACTGAGGAACCGCACATTCCACAAACTCACGAAAGGGGGCAGAGTCTACCAACTGAAAAGGCAGCAGTTGAAGTGCTAGCAATTTTGCCAAGCTAGCATTCAACCGCTGGGCATGTGGATGGCTGGGAGCAAACTTCTTTCGGCGGTGCAGCAGCTGGGGCAGGGAAATTTGCCTGGTACAATCTGATGTCGGTGTACCAAAAGCAGATTGCCCACAAGTACTTGGCTGTGACACACCTAATTCTACACCTTCATTCCTCTCAGTGCAGGTCTCAGAGAGGACTGAAGGTATAGTGGGGTTGGAGATCTCAGCTGATGAGGAGCAAGGAGAGGTCCTCTTTGTTCTTTGGTGTGGGTCTTTTAGATACGCTTGCCAACGAACTGCATGGCAGGTCAACATATGTCTGGTCAAGCATGTGGTACCCAAGCGGGAGATGTTTTGGCCACGCGAGATACGCTTGAGACATATGTTGCAAATAGCAGTGGTGCGATCCGATGCACTCGTCTCAAAAAAGGCCCACACCAAAGAACTTTTTGAATAACGCACAGAGACTGCAGCGCCCTGCACATGTGGAGCTTTGGGGTGTGATGCAGTCAGTGTGCTGCCCTTAGGATGGCCTCTGGAGGGCATCCTGCCTCGTTGGTGATGTGCCGCCTCCTCCTCCTCCTCCTCTCTCCTATCAGGCACCCATGTTGAGTCAGTGACCTCATCATCCCCCTCCCTCCTCATCACTGGAGCAAACCTGGCAGTATGCTGCAGCAGGGGGAGAATGACTGCCAGATTGCTGTCCTTCTTGGGCACCCCCTCTGTCCGTGCTCATGTTACTGCCTTCATCGAGCTCAGTATCATCATCAGAGCCTTCCAAACGCTGGGCATCCTCCTGGAGCATGTACCCAACACTGTGGTCAAACAGTTTGAGGGACTCCTCAGGAGGACATGGTGGGGCCAGGGAAGGAGTCACTGATGACATTGAGCCGAGGGAAGAGGCAGCTGCTTTGCCAGACAAAGTACCCTGAGCATGGGTGAGAGAGGATGAGGAGGATGAGGATGGCTTGGTCATCCACTCGACCAAGTCTTCCGCATGTTGCGGTTCAACACGGCCAGCTGCCGAAAAAAAGGCCAAGCGTGTCCCACGGCCACGTGCTGATGAGGATGCACCGTCTCCACAACCAGCACTAGACACAGAGCCTGCTTGCCCTCTTTTATTGGCTTGTGACTGTCTGCCTCTCCTTCTTGGCCTTCCAGACATACTAATGGCCTGCAGCTGCACTAGGCTGGGATATATATAAATATATATATATATGTACTGATACTGCAGCTAGCAAAATCAACTGCCTGCCTGTAGTATGAGAACACCACCAACCTTCTACAGGTAGCTTTAGCTGAACACTGTGCAGAGCTCGCCAAAAAATAACTTGCAGCTTATTTAGCTGCCTGCGGTAGTGATAGGATCAGGAAAACACCACCAACCTTCTACAGGTAGCTTTAGCTCACAAAAAAATAACTTGTAGGTTTAGCTGAACACTGTGAGGAGGACGCACCACACTAACTTGTAGTTTTAGCTGAACACTGTGAGTAGGACGCACTGCAATAACTTGTAGCTTTAGATGAACACTGTGCAGAGGTCTCACTACACTAACTTGTAGTTTTAGCTGAACACTGTGAGCAGGACGCACTACACTAACTTGTAGCTTTAGATGAACACTGTGCAGAGCTTGCAAAAAAATAACTTGTAGGTTTAGCTGAACACTGTGAGGAGGACGCACCACACTAACTTGTAGTTTTAGCTGAACACTGTGAGCAGGACGCACTGCACTAACTTTTAGCTTTAGATGAACACTGTGCAGAGGTCTCACTACACTAACTTGTAGTTTTAGCTGAACACTGTGAGGAGGACGCACCACACTAACTTGTAGTTTTAGCTGAACACTGTGAGCAGGACGCACTGCACTAACTTGTAGCTTTAGATGAACACTGTGCAGAGGTCTCACTACACTAACTTGTAGTTTTAGCTGAACACTGTGAGCAGGACGCACTGCACTAACTTGTAGCTTTAGCTGAACACTGTGCAGAGGTCTCACTACACTAACTTGTAGTTTTAGCTGAACACTGTGAGCAGGACGCACTACACTAACTTGTAGTTTTAGCTGAACACTGTGAGGAGGACACCCCACACTAACTTGTAGTTTTAGCTGAACACTGTGAGGAGGATACACCACACTAACTTGTAGTTTTAGCTGAACACTGTGAGCAGGACGCACTGCACTAACTTGTAGCTTTAGATGAACACTGTGCCGAGGTCTCACTACACTAACTTGTAGTTTTAGCTGAACACTGTGAGCAGGACGCACTACACTAACTGTAAATAGTCTAGCTGCCTGATTGTGGTACTAATAGGATCAAAAGAACACCAGCAATTTTCTTCAGGTAGCTGTAAATACTGTAACAAGACAAGCCTGCCTGTCAGTAAGAAGATAACAGGAATGGATCTAGCTAAACTGAATACAGTGTATATATATATATATGCAACACCTGGGATGCATATATATACACAATACACTGTAAGTGCAGCTAACTCACTGATTGTCCTGCCTAATCTAGCTAACTCAAATGAAATGACACTGTCTCTCTCTCTCTATCTAAGCATGCCGGAACACACTACACAGGGCTGCCATGCAGGCGGCCTTATATAGTGTGGGGCATGTTCTAAACCCCCTGAGCCATAATTGGCCAAAGCCACCCTGGCTTTGGCCAGTTACAGCTCTCTCTACCGACGGCGCTGTGATTGGCCAAGCATGCGGGTCATAGTGCATGCTTGGCCAATCATCAGCCAGCAATGCACTGCGATGCCGCAGTGAATTATGGGCTGTGACGCGCCACAGGAATTTGGCGTGAACGGCCCACAACATTCGGAATTTGGCAAACGACCGAACAGCCAATGTTCGAGACGAACATGGGTTCGACTCGAACACGAAGCTCATCCCTATTTATAACCTTTAAATAATTCCTATTAATGTTCTCCACCATCACACCGTAATGTTTCCTTATAGTCTGCTCGGTAAATAGTTTTTTTCTTTTCCTCCTCTCAGTAAAATGGAGAGACCAACATCTAGAGTTTGGAAACATTTCCACAGTGCGATTTCTGCTGAGAGCAAAGCTGAAATTTGCAAATATTGTGAGAGGAAATATTCTTTTCCAAATGCTACAAAGCTGACAAAACACATCCTGGCATGCCTGAGGGGCCGTAAAGACATTAAAGTGGTGTTCCGAATGAAATTATACTTTTTAAATAAAAATACCCCTATAATACACAAGCTTAATGTATTCTAGTAAAGTTAGTCTGTAAACTAAGGTCTGTTTTGTTAGTTTATAGCAGTAGTTTGTTATTTTATAAACTTACAGCAGGCCGTGGCCATCTTAAGTGTGGGCATCTGAAGCCAGACTGTATTTCTTCCTGGATCTCATTCTTGCAGATCTCGCACATGCTCATTGCAGCACAAGCAGTGTAATAGGTTTCAGGTCAGGTTTCCATAGCAACGGCAGTGTCAGAGGAAGTTGCCGCCCCTTCCCAGAAGGCATTGCAAACAGGAAATGATGCGATGGGCCACGGCCAGGGAGGAGGAAGTGAAAAATGAATACAGCAGATATACAGTAGGTGCTGAGAAAAAAAAAATTAAAATCTCCCATTCGTTTACAGTGCACAGTTTAGTGAGGGATGCTGAAGAGTTGTAAAAGTGGGTGGAACTCCACTTTAAAAATACTTTAAAAATACTTTATGGAATAAAATGATGAGGACCAGAATAAAAGTGGGAAGAGCTTTTCCCTTCAGAGTTCTCATTCCAGAAACTCTCCACTCTCTGCTTCTGGATCATCGCAAAGTGTTTATTCACCAGCAGTGTCTTCCAGTACTACAGCCGTGGCCAAAAGTTTTGAGAATGACACAAATATAAATTTTCACAAAGTCTGCTGCTTCAGTGTTTTTAGAATCTTTCTGTCAGATATTACTATGGGATACTGAAGTATAATTACAAGCATTTCATAAGTGTCAATGGCTTTTATTGACAATGACATGAAGTTTTGACTTCAAAGAGTCAACATTTGCAGTGCTGACCCTTCTTTATCAAGACCTCTGCAATTCGGTCTGGCATGTTGTCAATCAGCTTCTGGGCCACTGATGGGAGCCCATTCTTGCATAACCAATGCTTGGAGTTTGTTAGAATTTGTGGGTTTTTTTGTTCACCGACTCTTAAGAATTGACCACATGTTCTCAATGGGATTAAAGTCTGGGGAATTTCCTGGCCATAGACCCTAAAATATTTTGTTCCCCAAGCCACTTAATTATCACTTTTCCCTTTTGGCAAGGTGCTCCATCATGCTGGAAAAGTCATTGTTCCTCACCAAACTGTTCTTGGATGGTTAGGAGAAGTTGCTCTCGGAGGATGTTTTTGTACCATTCTATATTCATGGCTGTGTTCTTAGGAAAAATTGTGAGTGAGCCCACTCCCTTGTCTGAGGAGCAACCCCACACATGAATGGTCTCAGGATGCTTTACTGTTGGCATGACACAGGTGTCAGAGAACTCACACAGCAAGCACCCGTCTCCATGCAGCAGCTGCCAATCCTCGTTCTGCTAATGTCAAGGTGCATGCACGGAACCATAGCCAGAGGCAAATGAGATCCAGGGTGGGCATGCACAATGGCACCTCTATGCGAATATGCACACGCGCTAACGCGCGTCCGCGAGTGCCAAAGCGCTAATATGCTAACGCACATGCGCAATGTACCAAACTGCTAATATGCTAACGCGCATGTGCCAATGTGCCAAGTTGCTAATGTGCAATGTGCGTACGCACGTACGCTGGCGCCAATCCTGGCACACAGCACCCTATATAAACAGAGAGTCTGCCTAGCATCAGTGCTGGATTGTCTTCAGCTTGTTCCTGTGTTCCTGTTGTTATTCTGCCTGATTGACCTTGTTCCTGAAAACCCGGCTATCTTCTGACCATTCTCTTGGACCTCCCCTGCCTGCTGAACCTGCCTCTACTTGCAATACTGACCTTGGCTTGAACTTATGATTACGGCTCTGCCTCCTGATTCTGTACCCTGCTGCTCGTCTGTTGCCAACCCCTGCCTGTTCCTGACTATGGTTTTGCCTTCTGACTTGGTACCCCGCTGCCAGCCTGTTGCCGACTCCTGCCTGTTCCTGATTCTGCAGTTGATCCTGATCTGGCTCCCGCTGAACAAGTTTGGTGATCAGTTTCCACATCTCCTCAGCAGAGGTTCCTATATCTCCAAGTTCCAGCCTCCTGCCTGCAGGCACCTGCACCCTTTCGTTGCCCTCGCACTCCCTGTACCCACCACCAGGGGTGCTTGGACCGGAACCGTGCAAGAGGCCACCCTCATCATTTCGGGCTCCGCTGTAAGGTACGTGACAACAGGTCTGGTGTTAGGGCTCACCTTTTCTTCTCTGGACAAGGTTTTTTTTGGATGCCCCAAACAATTGGAAAGGGGATTCATCAGAGAACATTTCCCCCAGTCCTCAGCAGTCCAATCCCTTTACCTTTTGCAGAATATCAGTCTGTCCTTGATGTTTTTCCTGGAGAGAAGTGGCTTCTTTGCTGCCCTTCTTGACACCAGGCCATCCTCCAAAAGTCTCCTCACTGTGTGTGCCGATGTACTCACATCTGCCTCCTGCAATCCCCGAGCAAGCTCTGCACTGGTGGTGCACCCTTCCCCTCCTCTCCCCCTCTGCATTGGTGGTGCCCCCATCCCCTCCTCTCCCCCTCTGCACTAGTGGTGCCCCGATCCCGCAGCTGAATCAACTGTAGAAGAGATCCTGGCGCTTGCTGGACTTTCTTGGGCGCCCTGAAGCCTTCTTCACAAATGCAATGGAAATGTTTTTTGGGGGATTAAGTTCATTTTCATGGCAAAGAGGGACTTTGCAATTAATTGCAATTCATCTGATCCCTCTTCATAACATTCTGGAGTATATGCAAATTGCCATCATTAAAACTGAGGCAGCAGACTTTGTGAAAATTAATATTTGTGTCATTCCCAAAACTTTTGGCCACGGCTGGACACAATCCCTTCATTTATAGAAACAATGACACCTGAGAATCAGGAGAACATGGATCAAGCTCTTCATAAAGCAATTTATGCTTCTGGATCAGCATTATTAGTAACTGGAAATGTATATTGGCAGGAAGCTTTTTTATTATTATGAGGGAGGGGGGGGGTACCTGTTCTTAACATATACAGTCCTTAAAAATACAAAAAAAAATACAATTTCAAAAAGAAAGTTTAGTTTGTTTACTAATAAAGTCTTACTTTTATTTCAATTTCAAGAATAATACTTTTATATACATTTCACCTTTCCAGTGTAACAAAATTACTTTCAACTTGTAAAACTACTTTACACTTTTTTTAAAAAATGTCATTTTTTCCAAAACAAAATGTGGAAAAAGTGTTTTTTTTCCCATGGTTTCAAAATTTCTGGAAATGTTACATCACTAGTTATGATCTGATCAGTGATGTATACACACTTTTGTTCCTACCTGTATGTGTGTTTCAGACCTCCCTGGTAAGAATAATATGTCTGTTTCAGAAATACCGGGCAATAAAAGAAGGATTGGGGATCGCTTGCTTCTCTCACACCTTGTTACACAATATTCAGGATCGGGGAAGAGGAGCCGTGCTTAGACTCTGGGAATGTCTCTATGCAGTGAAGAAAGATCATCCTCATCCTAATTTATTGGCAGTTCTGGATGAGATCAGACAGACAGGTAACAGGAATTTGTGTTTGTAACAGAGGCGTAACTAGAATCTTAAGGGCCCGAAGCAAGAAACCATGAAGGGCCCCCACCAGGGTTGTTGCTAGGTCTACAAAAGATCTCGGGCTAGAGCCCATAGCAGCTAAGTAAGGAAAGTCATACACTTTGGCGGGCATACACATGTATATAATATATACGTGTGTGTGTGTATGTGTAATATATATATATATATATACACACATCAGGATCCCCAGAGAGCCTCCCCACTTATATTAGGGTCCCCAGAGCCCCCTCATTACATCAGGGTCCCCAGAGAGCTCTCCTTAACATCAAGGTCCCCAGAGAGCCCCTCCCTACATCAGGGTCCCCAGAGAGCCTCCCCCTACATTAGGGTCCCCAGAGATCCTCCCCTTACATCAGGGTCCCCAGACAGCCTCCCCTTACATCAGGGTCCCCGGAGAGCCTCCCCTTACATCAGTGTCCTTAGAGAGCCTCCCCCTATATTAGGGTCCCCAGAGAACCTCCCTCCTTGCATCAGGGTCCCCAGGGATCCCCCCTTACATCAGGGTACCCGGAGAGTCCCACTTACATCAGAGTTCCCAGAGAGCCCCCCTACATCAGGGTCCCCAGAGAGCCCCCCTACATCAGGGTCCCCAGAGAGTCCCCTCCTTACATCAGGGTCCCCAGAGACCCCTTTCCTTACATCAGGGTCCCCAGAGAGCCCCCCTAACATCAGGGTCCCTAGAGAGCCCCCCTAACATCAGGGTCCCCAGAGAGCCCCCCCTTACATCAGGGTCCCCAGAGAGCCCCTCCTTACATCAGGGTCCCCAGAGAGCCCCTCCTTACACCAGGGTCCCCAGAGAGCCCCTCCTTACATTAGGGTCCCCAGAGAGCCCCCCCTTACATCAGGGTCCCCAGAGAGCAATCCTACTTACATCAGGGTCCCCATGGAGCTCCCCTAACATCAGCGTCACCAGGGAGCCCCCCTAACATCAGGGTCCCCAGGGAGCCCCCCTAACATCAGGGTCCCTAGGGAGCCCCACTCCTTACATTAGGGTCCCCAGAGAGCCTCCCCTTACATTAGTGTCCCCAGAAAGCCCCCCCTACATCAGGGTCCCCAGACAGCTGACCCCCCCTCCTTCAAGAGGTTCCCCATGTACCTGGCTGGTGGAGGTGGGAGGCGGCGATCAGCAGCTCTATGGTGTCCACAGGCAGGGGATCTCCATGAGGCTTGTAGTTCTTCTCCCGAGTGTATACAGTGGAGAGGGGAGGGGCCTCTGACCCGGGCATGTATCAGCAGCAGTGTACAAGCAGAGCGTCTCACTGAAAGTGAAACTGATACCTGCCCGGGTCAGAGACCCCTCCCCTCTTCTCTCCACTGTATACACTGACACTCGGGCAGAGAGAACTACAAGCTCCAGGGAGATCCCACCGCCCACAGGCACAATAGAGTTGCCCATCGCTGCCTCCCACCTCCCCCCACTGCATTCTAAACGGCAAGCAAGAGGTGCAGGGGGAGATGACGGGTCTTGGGCCCCCCCACAGCTGCAGAATGGCAGGGCCCAGTCGCAAGTGAGACTGCAGCGACCCCTATAGTTCCACCACTGGTTTGTAATAAGATTTGGGTCAGTCATTGGTGTGTGCAGACTATTGCATGGGAGTGTGCACCCCAAAGCTCAAACATACATGTGTGCATATACATATATATATACACTCACACATACACAGACAGACTCACTTTTATAATTGTAAATAAACATTTTAAAATATATTAAAACATGGACGGTGTCAGTTGGGCAGTGGACAATGTCAGTCATTTTTTACTTTTATTATTTTTTTACAGTATTTTTTATTTACAATTCTTTTAGTTGTAATATCAGGGGTCTGATGTCTCAATTGTGCAACAGAGAAAGGGGCTGAGGACAGAGATTCCCCACCCTCTTTCTCTGTAGCCTTAGTTGCATTGTACAGTGAATGAATGGGAAGCGCTCTGTGCTGAGAGGCCTCCTGTTCATTCACAAGCTGAAGCCTAGTAAACACAAGTAAAAGTACCAGTCTGTGATCTGTACCAATCACTCACTGTGCTCATTCAGAAAAGGAAGCAGCTGGTAAATGACATAGGCCCGGGCAGCAGGGGGAATCTACGCTGCACAGGGGATGATTAGGGTGTGCCCAGGCATACCTGACATACACCTATGGGGTCAATCCTGGGACACAATACTGGCATATGTAGCTGGAGGGAGAAAGAACATTATGTAGAAGGGAAGAAGGCATCTGACACACCAGAAGTCTCCAACAGTTGTAGCTTTTCAAAACAGAGAGAGCAGGGTAGGTAAGTATTCAGGATAATTCACACCAGTGTACAGTGAAACCTTGGTGCATAGCACTATTCACTTTTTTAAATTAACTTTATTGAAATGTCACAAAGACATTTTGTTAAGTTAAACTTCCAGCCGTGGAATCGGGGATGAGGCATTTTTCCTTGTCATGTGGTGGGACTGTGCTGGAATAGCCGCCCATCACTGTCCCATCACATCTGGTGTTAATATAACCTTAATTATTTTTTTGTGGGTGTAATTTGTCTTTAATGTATATTTTTTTTTCCCAGTTATCAAAGCATGTTTGATGGTATTGTTTACCAGAATTACAGGTTCATTTCAAGTTCACCATTCAACAGTTTTTCATCCACTACACATATCTCAAGTAACATGTTTTATTATACAGGATGACCCAAAAGTCTCCATACATGGGAACAATTTATAAACTCATTATAATTTATATGTTTAATATTTTAATTGTTTTATTAAATTATTATTAATATTTTGTAGAAAATTTTAATTTTTTTTTGTAAATAAAGGTACATTTAGCTACAATTTTAAATTTTCTCTATGTATGGTGACTTTAATAACAAGCTGTTTAGACAACGTTTTAATGCATATTTTTGTGTGTCTGCCTCTGATAGATGTGATCATGGCATACATTTTTTTTTTTGATCAAATAATCTTTATTGAAAAGGGTTTTTAAATTTTTCCCATACATACAGTGCAGTACCAATCATACAAATACAATATCCAACAATACAAATGTATTTCCTATAAAACTTTATCCAATAAATTCTTAATTTTACTCATAAATATGTATAAAACATTTTATTTTCTGCACCACCTACGTTTCGTAGATTATGAAAAAGAAAATAGAAAAAAAAAATCTTACACTATATATCTTCCTTCCTTATGATCTGCTACATATAATATCCCTTGGGGGAAGCACTGTAGTGTCCATTCATGGGCCCCATATTCTCTCAAACTTTTTTACACCTCCCCTTTTCATATACACATATTTTTATCCTAACATTTACTGCCTTTCCCCTTTCCCTATACTGAATGTTGATGGTGTCGGAGTCAATCACCTCTGTGCAATCAACATATGAGCCTGAAATAAGCATCTAGTCCCTGCAGTCTGTACAGTGGATGGTAATGTGTCCCTGTCCATATGGCCTAATATTCTTAGCATTGGGTCTAATCCAAACGTTTCCCCAAATATGGAAATTACAATACTAATAATTTCCTCCCAGTATCTATATAATTTGGGGCACCTCCCCAATGACATCGATTTTAATGATTTATTTCTCTATAGGTGAGGGTTTGGTGGATCAGATTCTGTTGGATGAACTCGGACACTCCCTGACTCCGGAGCTGAAAGGTAATAGATGAAAAATATTAACAATTTTCTCCAAAGTGCAGATCTGGTGGTGCTATGTATTCCCTGAATTCAGACATCCCCCTTTAGGTCATACAATTTATATAACAAAATGTGTTAACCCTTTTGCTACCAGAGACATTTTGCATTTTTCGTTTGCATTTTTCGCATTTTCGGAAATTCGGCCAGCAAAAGACCGATGAGAGCTTTTGGTCGGAAAATGCAACTGTGTGTATCATCCATCGGACTCCTGCTGGCCGAATTTCCGCCAGCAAAAGATTGAGAGTATGTTCTCAATATTTGGGTCGGAAAAAGTTTCTATCGGAAATTCTGTTCGTGTGTATGCAATTCTGACGCAAACACGCATGCTCAGAATCAAGTATGAGACGAGGCCGCTCAGTCTGGTAAAACTAGCGTTCATAATGGAGATGTCACATTCATCACACTGCAAATTTTTAAATCTTTCAATGCAGCGCATTCTCTTCTTCTTTATAATGCTAGAAGAATTAAGTTGTTTTGCTGCTCATATTCACACAAACTGACAAAGTTATTTCTTTATTATTTCTCGTGATCTCCTGAATAATCTTTTTTCTTTTTCAAGCCAGATCTCCCTAATAATGTTTAGAATTATTTTTATAGTCATTTTTTATAGTTTTTATAATCAAGATCTCCTGTTGTTGTTTTTTTTTTTTTTTTATAGTGATCTCCATTAATTTTTTTTTTTTTAATCAAGATCTCTAATTTCACGTTTCCACAACACCATTTTTATCTTGTATTTGTAAATCTCAAGGAGGTTGATTGGTGTCCCTTGTTAATTTGACATTGTATTTTTGAAATGTACCTGCCTCCTCACAAAAAAACTGTCCTATTTGAAGAAAAACACATAGGCAAGTATTTTCATAACCGAAAATCTCCATTTATTCTGGCTCATAATAACAAAATAAAGAGGGAAGGCAACTCTGGAGAAACAGCTGGAATTTGCAAAGCCTTTGGCCCCCAGGGCAGACATCAACTCCTTGAATAAAAAAATTGGTAGCTTGAGAGGTCCATATAGAAGGGAGCCCAATCTGGTCCATGACTCCCAGAGATCAGGAACAGAAGCAGATGACATATATGTCCCCAGACTGTGGTACTACAACAGGCTGCATCTTCTGTCAGACCAGACTGAAGCCAGGTCATCACTTTCTTGCAACCTTCCCTCCACGCTGCCCTGCAGCCTTCCCCACACCCTTTCCTGGAGGCTGTGGCTCTGGAGGTGGACTTGTGGCAGGAGGAGGAGGAGGAGGATGGGCGAGCGCACATAAGTGGACGACATCCGTTATTTGGCCCCTCAACCCCTTATGGATGGCATCAAAAATGAGTTTTTCGCATTTGCAGAGTTGGCCCTCCTCCATTTGCTGCAAATTTGAGGCTATATAGATGCCATAGGCCTCTACAGCATCGAGTGCCTCATCCATGTTCCTCCCCTTCCTGGGCCTTTTGTGTGGAAGGCAGAGGGGAGGCACCTGGCATTGGGTGTGACTGGGCCCAGCCACCTCCTGTCTGACACTTCTCTCTGCCTCCTCCTGTGTGCCACATTCCAGAGCCTTGTCCTGGCTGAGGTCTTACTGTGTATGAAAAAGGGACATAGTTTTATTTTCTGGTTCATCAATCACACACAGTTTTCAGCTCATGACTGTTACAAATTGAATGTTATTAAATAGAAGACTATCATTCTGAGCCCAGCATTTTTCATTCTTGTCACAATTTTTTTTGGCCACTACTGTCTATTGATCTGTAAAACACTTTTTGTTAAATCATTAATTTGTTAGAAATAATAACATCTAGTTAACAACAATCATTTTCCCACAAAAATATGTTTAAAAATACTATACACCTGGCTCCATCTGGGCTCCTCAATTTCTTCCTGGATGGAAGGCCCAGGTTGGTCCTCGGAAGCCTCAGCTGGGGTTGAGGGAAGGGTGGATGGAAGGGGGGCCGGAAGAGTCGAAAGTAATTCCCTGGCTTCAATCTGATCTTCTAGAAAACACATCCTGCTGTAGTACCACAGACTGGGTACATACACGTCTTCTGCTGCTGCTCCTGATCTAATGGACTTCTGGACCTTCTGAAGCTCCTTCCTATGCATGCTTCTCAAGCTACCAATTTTCTTATCCACAAACTCGAGGTCTGCGTCAGGGACTTGAGTCTTCCCAAATTCAAGCAGTTTCTCCAGCGATGCCTTCCTTGCTGGTTTGTTGAGATATAGGGGGTTTTTCACCTCCCATAAATTGCGCATATCCCTGTATCTGTGTCAGATAAGGGTACTCACCAAGGCCGAGATGCTGAGAGTGGTAACCTCTTGCGACTAAACGCACTACACTCCTGAAGATGGTACAGGGGGTGAAGGGCACAAAGAGGCACGAGTCACCAGCAGGCTGGGCAGGTCTTGCGTGAAGGTCACCAGCAGGGAGACAACTGTGCAGGACTGGAAGATGCTGAAGCTCAAGAAGGAAGATGAACAGCTGATCCAACAACAGGCCGGGGGTCAAACACCGATGACTAGTAAGAGTCTCTAGATAGGCAAAAACAGTCTAGTGCAAAGGACTGTTAGCAGGTCTGTCAGCAGGCTGATGACTTAGTACTGAAGATTGATAGCAAAGTCCGTAAACAGGCCGAGGGTCAAACACAGGTAACTGGAAGCAAAGTCTGTGAGCAAGCCAGGGGTCGAGCACTGAAGACAGTAGCAAAGTCCGGGAGCAGGCTGAGGTTCAATCACTGGAGACAGGAAGCAATATCCCTAGACAGGCCGAGGGTCAAACACAGGAAGCAAGTGGAGAAGTCCGAGAGGCAAGCCGAGGGTCAGATGCAGGAAGAGATCAGAGCAGGTCAAGGTCAATCCGGGTCACAACAGGTAATCAAGAATCAGGATACAAGCAGGAAACACACGGGGAGCTGAAAGACAAATCAGCAATCTGGTCATGGCACAGAGTGGCTTTTATAGGCCAGTGGGATTCTCATGTTGTGCGCGCGCTATTGCGTACGCGCGTTTGCTGTTCCGCTGAATCGCGCACGCGCATTAGCATTGCACACACATTAGCCGTTTAGCCAAATTGCGCATTAGCCGTTTCGTTGTATTGTGCCCAGGGATGCGCCGAAATGCCGCTCTACCGCGCATGTGTGAAGGAAGGCAGCGATATTGGCGAGACTGGTACTTGCTTCTTTCCTGACAATCTGTCTATGAATGCTCCAAGGAAGTCTGGGCCCTTAAATTGTTTCATTTTTGCTGCAAGACCAAACAAAAGACAAAAACTCTAATATCAGGCTAATCTTATCCCAATATAGGACTCAATCTACAAGTATTGGCCACTCATGTCCCAAGTTAAAATCTTACCTTCGTTATTTTGTTCATCGCTTCCATTCCTCCTTCCTCCATACACAGAACGTACGTACGACACACGTGTTAGCTTTATATACACTGCACATGCGTGAAACTCCGCCCGCATCGCCCGCCCCTGACGTTCTTTCTAGAATATTCCCCCTTCTCTTTTTTCGCAGTGGGAGACGACATGGCGGAGACACAGCAGGTGCTTAATAGCAGTAATGAGGAGGAAAGCCCAGAGCAAGAAATGTCCCGATCCCGGAGGAGAAGATTTAAGGCCACAAATATGTGAAAACATGGTGGAGATGGTGGACATATTGAAGAGGGCCAACTATGATGGGAAGTATGTTCCGTACCTAAACCCAAATGTGGGAAAGGCCAAGATCATGACTAAAGTAGTGAAGAGTCTGCACTGGAATTTTGGGGTACGACGATCCAAGGAGCAATTGAGGAAACGCTGGTCAGATCTCAAATTAAGGGAGCAGGATCAGTACAGAAGGATCAAGAAAGTGCTTCTAAAAAGTAAGTACTTGTCGTGTGTTCCTATTATTATTATTACTTACATGCTGCGCCATGTGCTTTTCTTTACTATTGGACAGTTTAAAATGGCTACTTTCATGTTCTTGGGCACAGTAATCGGTCGTAGTAAACATCATTCATTTGACAACTAAATGCGATGTTTTGGCCATATACAGGGTTAACTACATTTGGTCATGCTAATTTGTCTAAAAAGAAGTTTAGGACATTGTTGTCTAGATATGTTTTGAAACTAGAATGAATTGCGAACTTGATTCAGTGTAATGTAAGGAGAGGACACTCAGCAGCTGTTTACACATCTGGACTCGGGAACACTAGTGTGGGACACAAGAACAAACTTTTTAGGGTGTCCCACACAGGTGCTTCAGTGGATACTTAGGGTGTCTCCATGTGTGAAACTTGTCCAAAAAAGGTCAATATTCCAGCTTGGTTAAGGGAGTGGATCAAAACTTGGAACTTTGCCCAAACAGACAATTGTACCCCACTTCCAAGCAATGTTTCATATTCCTTTTTCTGGCCACAAATATCAGTGTGCTAAGTATACCTTTTGTTTCCTTCTCATAGGGGACGTCTAAGGACTCCAGGGACCCCCATCTCCTGAAGAAGGGGAACAGAGGACACCACAAGATGAGGATGTGGAGGAAGGAGAGGTGGTTGAGATTGTCACCAAAACAGGTAAATGTGTCTGACATCACAGATTCAGGTAATAGAGGTATGCCTGCCTATTTATAATACATGGTGTGTAATTTATTTTTTAGGTGATGTAAAGGTTGTGGAAGAACAATCACATAATTTCACCAGTGACAGTGCCCAAAGGCTAATCCAGGACATAATGTTTTGTAGTCGGGATTTAGATTGTGTAAAGCAAAAAACAAATGAGATTGAACAAAAACTGAAGAACATGATTGATGTACTAGGAAGAATCTAAATACCCAAAAAATGCCACCATTTTATAATTTTACGGACAAATTTTGTATGCATTGTAAAAGCCAAATTTTGAAGATGCACACGGTGTGTCAACATCTGCCATCAGGGGATATCATTGTACGCGTTTTGTGCCTGCAACCCCTTCCTCAAAACTCAAGTAGATGAGAGGAAGGGGTTTCACCCACAAAACACGTCCATTGATCCCCCATGATGGGAGATAGCACATGTTGACATTAGGCATGGGGGATCAGGAGGGAAATTCCCAACTTGTGTGCATCTTCAAAATTTGGCTTTTACAGGGATGACTTCAATATCAAGACATTTTGGATACTATAATGTCTGATATTGCCTTCAGTGTTTCAATGTTGAACTTTGAAAATTCCAGAGTTGTGTATGTTATGTTTTGAAACATGCCTGTTTATGTACCCTAAAAAATATTTAAAAAAAATATGAAACCAAGATTTTGGGTTTTTACCAAAAATATGTTTTACAATGCACATATACATGTGCACAGTATAAAAGTTTTTATACTCAACAATGTGTGGCTTTTTCTTTCAATGATCAATACCTGTTTTTGTATTAAGTTGGTGTTTACAGTGACAATGGGTGTTATTTAATAATGGAAAAACCACTTGGCACTACAAGTGCACTAGGAGAACCTAGGAGACATAAAAAAGAAACCCAAGCAGTAAATGAAAATCAATATTTTATCTGATAAAAGAGAAAATTTATTGCAAATTTGGTGGCAAAGCAATGGCCCCTACCCGTAAAATATTGTACATATTTTTCTCTCACTTTACGGGCACTTTGGGGGGGCAAGCCAGAACTGCCAGCTTCCAGGGCAGTCATTAGAACTTCTGAAAGTCCGGCCTCAGGTCCAACAGAGGCAACATAACTTGCATTATGTTTTTTAAGAAAATTGTGCAGGATGCAGCAACATAAAATTAGATGATTTAGTTTATATTCCGCCATATTTATCGCTGTTTGAAACAGGCGGAACTGGCTGGCCAGGATCCCAAACGTATTCTCCACGACTCTTCTGGTTCTGACCAGCCGGTAATTAAAAACCCTCTTCTCCGGGGTGAGGGTCCTCTGGGGGAATGGCCTCATCATGTGTTTACTCAGACCGAATGCCTCATCTGCGATGAAGACAAATGGCAGTCTTTCCACATTCTCCTCCGGAGGTGGCAATCCCAAACCACCACTCTCGAGACATCGGTAGAACTCGGTCCAAGCAAATACTCCACCATCCGATGTCCGGCCATTCCTCCCCACGTCCACAGAAACTCCTATGTCGCTGACACCACTGCCATCAACACAATACTATTGAACCCCTTGTAATTATAATAGTATGACCCCGAATGGGGTGGTGGGACGATGTGGACGTGCTTCCCATCAATTGCCCTTCCACAGTTGGGAAAGTCCCAACGGGTGGCAAAATGGGAAGCCAGTGTCTGCCATTCCTGTGACGTTGAAGGAAACTGTGGAGTCAAACAAGAAAAAACAATTAGTAATTTTGCACAGAAACATTGAAAGCAGATTAGACACAAACATTCTTGCCCAACATCAGTATAACATTTATTTAAAGGAGTATTTAAAGGCAAAAATATAAGGTCAACTTATCAGATTCCTCACCCCTCTGATGGTTCCTTGGAAATATTTTAGGGGGGGTATGTTTTGGACAGGTAACACTCTCCACTTCATTGAGAGCTGAATGCCTAAATAATGTGTGTTACTTTGGCCAGCCCCTCCTTACTTACACTATTGGCAGCCCACTGTACAGGTAAGAAGTGTCATAATACAAAAATACACACTGTACAAATGGAAGCACATTTTTACATTCTGCAATTACCTATCAAGATAATAATAGGAGAAAAAAAAACTTTAAACAGTACCATTTGAAAGTATTCAGGCAGGCCCTTTCACTTCATGCTGACTTCATCCATAAATCTGACCACAAAAGAGGTAGGTATAGTGTGTATGGGTTTGGCAAAGTCAGCAGATAGAGGATTGGTATTGGTTGACTTAGCGGTTGGGGGGGAGGGAGGGTTCCAAATGAGTTTGGGACACCCAAAAAAAAGCCTCTTGCACTCTGCATGAATTTAAGGACACAAATAACATTTCAAAACATTTTAGGGGGTCTTTAGGGTAAAGCAGTACTATGGAGCTGACAATATACATTGTTAGGTGACTAGGCTAGGTGTATATGGGCCCAGGATAGCATGCTGGGGAGGTTAGTGAAGGCAAATATGCATGTAGCAAAAAAGGAGCATTAAAAGCTTACAACATGCATGAGGACAAAGGGGACATTCACAGCATATTACAATCCTGGTAATTAGGGAATGATGAAAGAAATAAAATACATTAGCATACATTAAATATATACAATGTGATGTTAAAGGAGACATCTTACCTTAATATAGTCTTTATGCAGGACCTGAATAATGGCAGAACAGGTCTCTGGGATAATGATCCCCTGAGCCTGGGGGGAGATGCCTGTCGAGAACTTGAGGTCCTGCAGGCTTCTCCCAGTCGCCAAGTACCGCAACGTGGCGACTAGCCTCTGCTCCGGAGTGATGGCTTGCCTCATGCAGGTATCCTGCCTGCTGATATAAGGGGTCAGCAAAGCCAACAGACGGTGAAATACATCCTGAGAAAATTCCTGAAATCTTCAGGATTATTCTCCTGGATCTCACGCAGCAAAGGCATATGAGAGAATTGGTCACGCTGGAGTAACCAATTTTGGGTCCATTAACTCCTCTCCACCCTGTTCATGGACTGGGCTTGGGTCAAAGCTAGAAGCCCAACACCAAGCCACCGCACAGCAAAAACTCTGCGACGAGCACGTACCTGCAACATGGCTTCAAAACGGTTGGCTGGTCAGGACAAACTAACAGAACGCACTGAAGAACAGCAAGGCCTGTGAAGAGCGAGCTGAAAATCAGCAACAAGCGGACAAGAACGCACTGAAAAACAGATACAAACCCACAAGCACAAGCACAAACTGAACAGCAGTAAAACGATCTGAAAAGCACGAGTCTGAAAAGCGTGAATTGTCTCTAAACCAAATTTCTACTAACACGAGATAAACACGAGATTAGCAGAAGGAGCCCAAAGGGTGGCGCACTTGGTATTGAACTTCCCTTTTATAGTCTCGTCGTATGTGTTGTACGTCACCGCATTCTTGACGGCAGAATTTGGTGTGACCGTGTGTATGCAAGACAAGCTTGAGCGGAATTCCGTTGGAAAAACCATCATAGCTTTTCCCGACGAGATTTCCGATAGTGTGTACGCAGCATAAGAATGCAAGTTTTTGACATATTTTCAGTAAAAAATACACTAAAGTTACTTTTAGTACACATAACTGCAATATATTACCCAATTATAAGATATATCTGACATTTAAAAAATGAGCTTGCATTGAGTAAATAAATGACGTTCACCCGTGAAATGGCAACAAACTTCATGAATGAATGAATGAATGAATGATTTGTATAGCGCTACAAATGCGAACTAAATTGCCTCAAGGCGCTCGATCCGTCCTGTGTTGTCCAGCTTCTTAGAAGAGGTAGGTCTTGAGTTTTTTTCTGAAGGCTTGATGGTTTTCTTCCATGCGAATGTGAGTAGGTAGAGCGTTCCAAAGCCATGGTCCTTGGACTGCGGATCTTCGTTCTCCCTTTGTTTTGTAGCGGGGTTTTGGAATAAGGAGGAGGTTTTGGTTAGAATATCAAAGACTGCGATTGGGTGGGTAGCGTTTTATTTTCTCGCATAGGTATTGAGGGGCGTTTCCTTGTATACATTTGTGGGTGAGGCAGAGGGTCTTGGAAGTGATTCGATTCTTTATGGTTAGCCAGTGTAGGCTCCTCAGGGAAGGGGAGATGGATTCCCAGGGTTTTTTTCCTGTTAACAGTCTTGCCGCCGTGTTTTGGATGAGTTGTAAGCGCGCAAGCTGATATTGGGGTAGTCCTGTGTAGAGGGAGTTTGCGCAGTCGATAGATAGATAGATATACTTTATTGTCATTGTATACATACAACAAAATTTTTCTGGATACTCTTTACAGCAGCAATAAAACATTTCTCAAGAAAACCACACATACATACTCCTAGCACATGCCCACATATCTATTTAAATATATCAAAATATAAAATGTTATTTAAAAATACATAAATAAAAGAATGTTAAAATTCTACATATAATTCCTAAAACACTGTACTTGATGGGATTATGGACAATACGGCCCTAGGGAAAAAACTATGCTTTAAGCGATTAGTGTGCGTTTTAAGTGTTTTATATCTTTTCCCTGATGGCAATGGGACAAATACACTGTACCCTTGGTGGGTCGGATCAATACTAATTTGCCCTCTTTTTTAATCAGCTGGCATATGCTGTGTCCAAATTTGGTAGATCTGTTCCTATGATCCGCTGTGCTGTTTTCACCACACGAGATGGGCACTTCTTATCCTCCGCCCTGCAGCTGGCATACCACACTACAGCGCAGTGGAGAAGAATACTCTCAATGGTACAATGATAGAAATTGACCAGAAGCCTTAAGGGCAATCCAGCCTGCTTCAGTCTTCGAAGAAAAAAACAGTCTCTGCTGCGCTTTTTTCACTAGAAAAAAAGTATTTTGAGACCATGACAACTCCCTTGTAATATGGAGATGGTCTGTCCAAAGATGGTGGGAGGTGTCCATAGGGTCTTAGTTTTGGAATTTTGGTTTGCGTGTAGGAGAAGAAGCTCTGTTTTTGATACCGTTGAGTTTGAGAGAGCTTGTGGTCATCCAGTCGTCTATCAAAGTGAGGCATTTTTCTAGTCGCTGATGATGGTCTTTTTCTCCGGTGATGTGAAAGTAGAGTTGAGTATCATCAGCGTATGAGTGGAAGCAGAGGTCCGATTTTCTGATGATTTTGAGGAGTGGGTGGATGTAGATGTTGAAGAGCACTGGTGACAAGGGTGAACCTTGAGGGACTCCACAGGAGATTGCGCGGGTTTCAGAGGTGAATGCTCCTAGTTTCACTGTTTGAGAACGATTTCCTAAGAAGGATGCAAACCATTGTAGATCTGAATCTGTGACTCCTGCTACTTCTGTGAGATGGATGAGTAGAGTATTGTGGTCCACTGTATCGAACGCTGCACTGAGGTCCAACAGTACCAGGAGACATAATATTCTCCATCATCAGCTGCTTCGAGGGCGTCGTCCCATATTTTGAGAAGTGCCGTTTATGTGCCATGGCCTGGGCGGAAGCCTGATTGCAGAGGGTCCAAGAGTTTGTGTGTGTCCAGGTGGTGTTGTAGCTGTTGTACTACTGCTTTCTCCATAATCTTGGAGATGGTGTTAAGGCTTGTTATCGGTCTGCGATAGTTAGGGTCCTTATGGTCGAGGGTTTCTTTAGCAGGGGTTTGACGATGCCATGCTTGAGGGCAATCGGAACAGTCCTTTCTTTGAACGACTGGTTTATGAGGTGTGTTATAGTAGGAGCCAAGATGTCGGAACATTCTTTCAGGAGTTTTGTGGGAATGATGTCGTTTGGTGATGTGCTGTCTCTGAGGCTTCTGATGATGTTTTTGGTGGTGTCAGTGGTGATTGGGAAAAATTCAGTGATTGTGTGATGATCGTATCGATTTTTTCTTTTTGCTTTAGTTGAATGAGGTTGGTTGTTTGTTTTTTTCTGTTGAATTGTTTTCCAGATGTTGTCGATTTTGTCTATAAAAAAATCCGATAACTCATTGCAGGTAGGGTTCATAGTCTTGGCGACTATTTTAAAGAGTTCCTGAGGGCGGTTTAAGGCTGTAGAGATGGTGTTTGAGAAATGTTCCTTTATTGCTTTGAAGATTGCTTTGTGATATTTATCCGTGAGTGCTTTGTAGTTTGTGTGGTTTTCCTTTGTGGAGTTTCTTCTCCAGGCTCTTTCAGCTCTTCTGCATTCCTGCTTTAGTAAAGTAAGAGTGCCATTAAACCATCCAGAGTTTATTTTGCGGATGTGTGTTCTGCGTTTTGGAGCCACTGAGTCCGCTGTTTGTAGTAATGCTTTGTTTAAGGAGTTGAGTGTTTGTTCAGTTGAGTGGTTTAAGTTTACCATTGCTATTTTGTTTGATAATGTGGTTTTGAAGAGTTCGGAGTGTAGGTTCTTCTGAGATCTTGTCCAGCATGTTGTTATTGCGTATTTCCGTTTTTGGAGGGTGGTGTTGGTAGCAATTTTAAATTTGATAGCGTGGTGATCCTTCCATGGTAGCGGTAGGTTGTCGAATATGTTGACATCCATATTTTGTTTAAAGATGAGGTCCAGAATGTGTCCTGAACCATGTGTAGGAGCATTTATCAGTTGCTGAAGACCTAATTCTTTCAGTTGGTTAATGCAGGCGGTGGCGATAGGGTTTTGGGTGGAGTTTGCCCAGAGGTTGAAATCTCCAAGTGCCAAAAAGTTTTTGGTTTTCAGGGTGTGAGTTGAGATGAATTCTGTGATCGGTGTAAGGAGATTGGTCTTCGGTCCTGGTGGTCTGTAACATAGAAGTATGTGGATAGTGTCTTGGGGTGTTGTTTGAAGATGTAGGGTGAGTGTCTCCATGAAAGGCACTGAGTTCTGTACAGTTGGTTTGATGAGCGCGAGGTGAGATTAGAAGATCACTGCTAGGCCTCCTCCTTTTTTCCTGTTCTGTGCTCCGTTAGGATCCTGTAGTTTTCAGGCACTAATTCGGTTAGGATGGCATTACAGTCGGGTGTTAGCCAGCTTTACGTAATGAAAAGGCAATCTATGTTGTTTTGGGTGATGAAGTCGTGTACTTCCAGTCTGTGCTTGACTGCAGATCTGGTGTTCATCAGAGCGCATGCTAATTGTTGTGGTTCAATTGTTGTCTTCCTATATTTGATGGTTGATTGTAAATTGGTCCGTAGTAATTGTTCTTTCTGTAGTATTTTATAAACGGACGTTGTTAATGTTGAGGTGGTATTTCTTAGCCTGTGGAGAACGTCCGCTGAGTATTTAAAGTTGCACATGGCGAGAAAATTGCTGAAGGTAGGATGATGCAGTGATGATACTGATGTAGCGATGGTGAGGTTGCTGAGGAAATGGTGGTCCTGAAGGGTGCCGCTGCTTCTGTTGCTGAGAAGATGATGGTCTGAAGAATGCCGCTGCTTCAGGGGTGGCGTTGATGATGGTGCGAATGGAACTGTTGGTGGTGGTGGAGGGGGGCCACGCAGGCCTAACCGCCCTCCCGTTGATCCAGAAGAAGGCAAAAAACCTCTAGATGAGCTGCCAATTGCTGCAGCAGAGGAAAAAATTCCTTCCTGACCCCCGGAGCCGATCGGACCGAGGTGGGTGAGTGGCCCTGCTAGTGGGTGGCCCGCGTACTTACCTGACCCGAGTTGGTCGGTGGTGGGTAGAGAAAGGAGAGGGGTGGAGGGGGGCTGTCGGACTGAAGGAGAGGGCACTAGGGTTGACCTAGGCTACTACTTACTGGTACTGAGCCGCGTCTGGAAGGATCAAGATGAACACCGGTGCAAGGCCTGAGCCGAGGATTGTCCTGCTCTCAGTATCACTCCGTGCCCTTGCAGTGAGGTCCGGTACGATGGAGGTGGTATTCAGGGGTGGAAAGGGCACACTGCCCGTTAGAGACAGAGAGGGGTGGGCTGAGGAGGTTGGCCGGAGCTAGGCCGCAGCCGCAGTCTGTCCCCCGAGTCTAGCAGCTAGGGATGAGGTGACCAGACGGTGGCTGTGGAGGTGCACTGGTGAGCAGGGGCTAGTAGATCCCTCTGGAGTACTTCTGTGCAGTCCGGGGGGGAGCTCCGGTGGCCGGCACGGAGCTAGGCCGCGTCTGGGAGTACCAAGATGGCCGCCGGGCTAGGCCCGAGCCGCGGCCTGATCGGATGCTGGGAGGTGCACTGGAGGGCAGGGGTCTGGGCGGGGGCAGGGGGGACCAGGGTCCCGGTAGGTCCTGCTGTGGAGTCCGAGGATGCGCTCTGGGTGGCCGGGGAGTGCTGCAGCCACGCCTGGGTGTCCCAAGATGGCTGCCGGACTAGGCCCGAGCCGCAGTCTGTCCAGATGGAAGGATCCCTGGTGCGACAACGATCTGGTCAGCAGCTGGTGGGTAGGGTGCGGGAGGAGGGGTTGCGGGGTCTGCCGATTGGGTGGGGAGGCTGGGGGAGGAAGGCGACAGGCCGGGCTAGGGCAGAGTGCTAGGCCGGAGCCACGTTGTGTCCTGGGAGGCTGTCCTGTGAGGCTGGCGGGCTGGAACTAGGCGTTTGGAGGCAGCGGACGGCGCAATGGAGACTAGGGGCCGAGGTGTCCCGCTCCCGTTCCTGGATGTTGCTAGGGGCTGTTGGGGGACCCAGTCAGTCTGCTAGGAGTCAACAAAATAAGTGTAGCGCTAAAACAACCCTAAATGTCTAACATAAAAATGATGCAGTGCAGGAGCCAATAAATCTCTAGATATAAATTAGACAAAAGTCCTTCATATTTATATAGTTCATATAGAGTAATGGTCCATAAATATTGCATGACTTTGTGTATGGAACATATCAATCAATGCGTGACATCTGAAGTGAAGAGAACACCACCACCGAAAATAAGAAGGCTTACCAGATCAATGGGCCCAAAAAGACATACGTCTAGTTGGGTCAAACAGGCTTGGGTGGTGAACCACTGTGGGGGATCCGGAGGAGTTGAAAGGTGGGGGTCCTGAGATTAACCGTGGACCGGTGTATCCCTCAAAATGATGTCAAAAAGCAGATGGTGATAGCAGTAGGTAGAAAGGGGGTCGATTCCCATTAGTGTGGCCATATTATCTATATATACTTTGCTGGCTGCAGTGGGGGACCCCCCAGACGACATCTAAGAGGAAGAAAAGCGTCGGGTAGGACCCCACTGCCGCCATTTGTACATTTACAGCGCTGTTTTAAAGATTTACATGTGAGTGTATTTCCTGTTTTTTTAATAAATTTGCTACATAATTTTATGGATTTACACTATGTGGCCTTTCCTTTTCCCTTTCTACCTACTGCTATCACCATCTGCTTTTTTACATCATTTTGAGGGATACACCGGTCCACGGTTCATCGCAGGACCCCCACCTTTCAACTCCTCCGGATCCCCCACAGTGGTTCACCACCCAAGCCTGTTTGACCCAACTAGACGTATGTCTTTTTGGGTCCAATTGATCTGGTAAGCCGTCTTATTGTCGGTGGTGGTGTTCTCATCACTTCAGATGTCACGCATTGATTGATATGTTCCATACACAAAGTCACGCAATATTTATGGACCATTACTCTATATGAACTATATAAATATGAAGGACTTTTGTCTAATTTATATCTAGAGATTTATTGGCTCCTGGACTGCATCATTTTTATGTTAGACATTTAGGGTTGTTTTAGCGCTACACTTATTTTGTTTACCCTTTTATATGCACATATCCTACTGGCTGTGTTGGCTGCTTACTCCCCTTTCTAGGGCAGCGCAGAATTATTTGTTATATTTACTTTTTGGGGGACGCGGTCAGTCTGCTAGGAGTCCGCTGGGGAGCCTAGGAAGAATCCTGGATGCTGGATGGCCGGATGGCCGGGGCTTCCAGCACACACGTCTGTACGTCTACTCTCTGCTCTGCTCTGACAACACTGACAGCTGGAACAGGTATACTGATCAGGAGTTCTGCCTGGGGAAGATTGAACAAAGAAGGTCCCTGTTGCATTTACCTCCGTGGGTGATAGAGTTTCACCAGGCATACCCAAAACTGTTCACAGGTGATGCTTTAAAAGTTTTTACAGGTCATCTGTTTAGAGTTACCTGTAAAAAATGGCCCCAGAATTATTACTTTCACTCTGATATGTGTGATAATATGTAACATGTGTGGCTCAGTCATTGTTTTCATATGTAGTTGGACATGTACATACATACACTTGTGAGCGGGGGGGGGGTGTTAAACTTTTTTTGTTACTTTTCATTTTTAATTTTATTTTTTCACTCAACCGTAGTGCTATCACATAGACAGGGGCAATAGCCTCCTATGTGATAGCATTTATACTATGACAGGTTCTCTTTATTGAGACATGAGGGGTCTATTAGACCCCTGAGGTCTCCCCTGCCCACCACTGAAGAAGTGATGTTATACATGTCACTTCTATGTTCATTCTGTAGCCACCCTGTCCTAAACAAGGGCTTCTAGTCAAATTTAGTTCTGCTGGGTGGTAGACAACCTAGCTGAATTATTGTCTACTTGTTTTCCCTCAAACTCTTTAACTGCCAATTGGGCGGTCATACAACACTGTACACAAATGAAATTGATATCATTTTTTCACACAAATAGAGCTTTTGGTGTTATTCAATCACCACTGGATTTTTTATTTGGAACAAAAACAATATAGGTTACCTCCTGCTATAAAACATATATATATATTTTATAGCAGTAATGGCGGGGATCAGCGACTGACACTGGGACTGACACTGAGTGGAAACTAACTAACACTGACATCACCAGTGACACTAATACAGTGATTGGTGATAATACTATAAAAAAAAAAACAAGGAAAGAGGTGATAATACTATACACTGTACTAATGACACTGGCTGGGAAGGGTTGAACATCTCGGGGAATCAAGGGATAACTGTGTGCCTAACGATGTGTAATGTGTGTTATTTGCTGCTTTTACTAATCAATGTGGTTGTTCTTTTCTCCCTTTGCAGGGAGAAAAAAAACAGCCACATCATTGCTCTCTGTACAAAACCTTATGTTGTTAGTAAACACAGGGCTCTGAGCCGATTGGCCAGTACCTTGGCAAGGATCTTGTAGTTCACATTCAAGAGATAGATAGGACACTCTTTCCCGCTCTACAAGACTCTGGTCCGGCCGCACCTTGGAGTATGCTGTCCAGTTCTGGGCACGAGTCCTCAGGAAGTATGTACTGGAAATGGAGCGAGTACAAAGAAGGGTCTCTAAGCTAATAAAGGGTCTGGAGGATATTAGTTATGAGGAAAGGTTGCGAACACTGAACTTATTCTCTCTGGAGAAGAGACGCTTGAGAGGGGATATGATTTCAATTTATAAATACTGTACTGGTGACCCCACAATAGGGAGAAAACTTTTTTGCGGAAGGGAGTTCAACAAGAGACGTGGTCACTCATTAAAATTAGAAGATAAAAGGTTTAACCTTAAACTACGTAGAGGGTTCTTTATTGTAAAAGCGGTAAGGATGTGGAATTCCCTTCCACAAGTGGTGGTCTCAGCGGGGAGCATCAATAGTTTTAAAAAACTATTAGATAAGCACCTAAATGACTGCAACATACAGGGATATACAATGTAATACTGACATATAATCACACACTTAGGTTGGATTCGATGGACTTGTGTCTTTTTTCAACCTCACCTAATATGTAACTATGTAACTATATGTAACGATGACACCAATTTTCCAAGTTGCATCTCTACCCCTTATGCTTATACATGATTGCAATCAAGTCCTACCTGAGAGAAGGAGGCATTCTGCCCTCCACCACCATCTCCTCATACAGCTCAAGCAAGTCTAGGTCAGTGAGGACCCACAGCACTAGATAGAGCTCCACTGGGAGACCATCACAGCCTTGAGTCTGCCCCACCTAAAGGAAGTGATGGCAGAGAGCAGCTCCTCCAGTGCAAGGAAGAGATTGTGGTGAACAAGCCTGCAGGATCAATAGTGTTAGCAATAGCTGACAAGATCCTGTCAGCTGCTGTTGTGTCCATTTCTTTCAAAGTAGAGGTTGGTGTAGAGGTCACTGACCACTTTCATCCCATTCTTCTTACCCTTCTGGTGTGCTCCAGTCTCATCACATCATAATTTTTCTACATTCTCCACCTTGGAATGGAAGATGTGTCTGGATTCCTACTTGAAATGTCCCTTCAGGCATATGTTGGTTTCCTCCAGGTTCTTCCTCATGTCCTAGCCACAGTGTTGAAGGTCCTGCAGTCTCCTGAGTTCCCTCCTCTTAGTACACACTTGCTGCCATCTTCTTGCCTGAAAGAAGCTATTTAGCTTGACTTTCACAAACTCTCACCAGTCACATTTCTTAAGAATCTCTTCTCCTGCCATGGATATAGGTCTCTTTAGGTTCCACCAGCAAATCCTCTTTTTCCAGGTCAGCTTCAAGGATCCTGGGCCAGGGGCGAGCCCCTCGTCTGGGTCCTCCGAAAAAGTGCATGACTGTGTGGCCAGAGAAAAAGCAAGGTACCCTAAAGTGCCCACAATGCTTGACTGCCCTGGAGGTGAACACAAACTCAATCCTGGAATGCACAGATTTATTGGGACAGCACAGCAGAGTAGTTTAGGGCCCCATTCCCTTTAAAACTCACATTTTGCTTTTAAGGAGGCCTCTGTCATCATTTCCCTGTTTATCCTAGATGTAGCATCAAGCTTGGCATACGTGCTGGAATGACTATTCTCTGAAATTACCACTGAGAACTACTTAGCTAGTGGTGATGAGCGGGGACTGAAGAGTCTGTAAAAGCCCCAACCATGCCCTTTTCTCCAGGAACTCATACACATCGATGAGCCTAATTGGCTTTCCTGCCCATGAACCATCTATGACCAGTCAGCCACAGATTAGCTCCTGGACAGATTTAACCATGAGATGGACACTCCTGACAAGATTTTCTACCCCTGTAGACTTGCAGTTATCACCTCCAGACCAGTAAGAGGGACTGTGGGTTTACTGGGAAGACAAATGAGTGTACCTCCTACAGAAGAATAGAGCACACTCCTGAAACACATAGACGTCACTCTCATGGGAAGAAAGAAAGGTCATCACAGCCCGCTTCCTAGATGTGTCCTTACATTAATGAAAACATAGAGATCTTAGCCATCATGGACCCAGAGGTGTTCTATTGGATTTAGGTCAGGCGAGCATGGGGGCCATTCAATGGTATCAATTCCTTTATCCTCCAGGAACTGGCTGCATACTCTCGCCACATGAGACCGGGCATTGTCGTGCCCCAAGGGGAATCCAAGACCCACTGCACCAGCGTAGGGTCTGACAATGGGTCCAAGGATTTCATCCTGATACCCAATGGCAGCCAGGGCACCATTGTCTAGCCTGTAGAGGTCTGTGCGTCCCTCCATAGATATGTCTCCCCAGACCATCACTGACCCACCACCAAACCGGTCATGCTGAATGATGTTACAGGCAGCATAACGTTCTCCAGGGCTTCTCCAGACTCTTTCACGTCTGTCACATGTGCTCAATTCTGGTGTTCAATCACAAATGCCAATCGAGCTCCACGTGCCAGGCAGTGAGCACAGGGCCCACTAGAGAACGTCAGGCTCTCAGGCCACCCTCATGAAGTCTGTTTCTGATTGTTTGGTTATAGACATTCACGCCAGTGGCCTCCTGGAGGTCATTTTCTAGAGCTCTGGCAGTGCTCATACTTGCACAAAGGAGCAGATAACAGTCCTGCTGATGGCTTAAGGACCTTCTACGTCCCTGTCCAGCTCTCCTAGAGTAACTGCCTGTCTCCTGAAATCTCCTCCATGCTCTTGAGCCTGTGCTGGGAGACACAGCAAACCTGGCAATGTCACGTATTGATGTGCCATCCTGGAGGAGTTGGACTGCCTGTGCAACCTCTATAGGGTCCAGGTATCACCTTATGCTACCAGTAGTGACACTGCCCCTAGCCAAATGCAAAACTAGTGAAAAACCATCAGAAAAGAGGAGAAGGGAAAAAAATGTCAGTGACCTCCACCTGTAAAACCATTCCTGTCTTGGAGGTAATCTCATTGTTGCCCATCTAGTGCACCTGTTGGTAATTTCATTAACACCAAAGCAGCTGAAAATGATTAACAACCCCCTCTGCTACTTAACTGACCAGATCAACATCCCAGGAGTTTATTTGACTTGATGATTTTTTTTGAGCAGTGTATATTATACTGGAGGTGAGGACATGTAAATACCTTCTGTTATTAGAAGGTGATATTGAATATCATTGTTCAGGTACAAAAGACTGTTAATGTGATGTCTAAATCTCAAACGTAATTTAACCACTTGCTTGGTGGGCACCTAAACCCCCCTCCTGCCCAGATCAATTTTCAGCTTTTAGCGCTGTCACTCTTTGAATGACAATTGGCGGTCATACAACACTGTACCCAAACGAAATTTTTATTATTTTTTTCCCACAAATAGAGCTTTTTTTGGTGGTATTTTATCACCTCTGGGTTAAATTAATTTAAAAAAGACATATATAAAACAAAAAAACAAAACCGTTTATATTTTGTTAATAAATTTTGCAAACAGGTAATTTTTCTCCTTCATTGATGTATGCTGATGAGGCTACACTGATGGGCACCGATAGGTTGCACTGATGGGCACTGATAGGTTGCACTGATGGGCACTGATAAGGCGGCACTGACGGGCAATAATAGGCGGCACTGGTGGGCACTAATAGGCAGCACTGGTGGGCAGTGATGAGGTGGCACTGATGGGTGGCACTGATGGGTGACACTGAAGGGCATTGATAGGTGGCACCGAAGGGCACTAATAGGTGGCACTGATAGCTGGCACTGATGGGTGACAGTGATGGGCATAGATGGGTGGCAGCGATGGGCACTGATCGGCACTGGTAGGCGACACTGATAGGCAGCACTGATAGGTGGCACTGATGAGGCACCACTGGTAGGCATTGATAGGTGGCACTCATGGGCATTGATAGGTGGCACTGATGTACAGGTGGGCACTGATTGGTGGGCACTGTGGGCACTGATTGGTGGGCACTGTGGGCACTGATTGGTGGGCAATGTGGGCACTGATTGGTAGGCACTGTGGGCACTGATTGGTGGGCACTGTGGGCATATATGAAGAAAAACAAAAGAAAGCGCCTCTGAGTGCAGGTATTTATTTGTAGCAGTAAACAAGTAATCCACACTTACAATAAGGTAAGAGAAGTATGGCTCCGAAGGGGAAAATATCCTGGATCAGTCACAGCGTCCATGGCAAGAGGCTGCGAGATGGTTCCGCGCTCCTTTTTCAAGTGTAGGGTGAACGGGAGAGGAGGGGGACTTAAGTAGCTCCGTACATTAGGACTAAAACACGCTACAGCTGACTAATGTACGGAGCTACTTAAGTCCCCCTCCTCTCCCGTTCACCCTACACTTGAAAAAGCAGCGCGCATGCCCAGTGTGAGCTTCGCGTATGTTCTGAAACGCGTTGTGGTCTGTTCTATCCCGCTGACGTGACACGCCCACGAGCACCCTGTCGGACCAACGGAGCTTCCATCCAGCCCAGCTGCAAGTTTTTCCTTGCGGGGGACCGCGGCCACCCACTTGGAACCATCTCGCAGCCTCTTGCCATAGACGCTGTGACTGATCCAGGATATTTTCCCCTTCGGAGCCGTACTTCCCTTACCTTATTGTAAGTGTGGATTACTTGTTTACTGCTACAAATAAATACCTGCACTCAGAGGCGCTTTCTTTTGTTTTTCTTCTCATGTTTACCTAGAGAGCTGACTTCGCTCACCTGGAAAGCCTGCCCTCAGCGCTGGTTCTTATATAAGGACTTTTTGTTTTCCTACCACAGCTTTTAACTACAGTGGCTAATTGTTATGAACATTTTATAATTTTCAGCAACTATAGTCCTATTCGCATTTTATCCTCAGCTCACTGTATAACTTATTGTAGATTATATTGCATGATCATTGGTCCTGTGCTCTGGCACATATGTGTATATATAACTGTGGGCACATATGAGATGGCTTCGCCTCTCCCTGCTCGGGACCGATGTCCCTTCAACAGGAGCCGGTGATCGGCTTCTTTTTCTCCTCACACTGTCAGCGTGAGAAGAAAAAAAATGATTACCGATCCTCTGTTTACATCACGTGATCAGCTGTCATTGGTTGACAGCTAAAATGTGGTAAGGGGTCGGGATCGATCCCTTACTCCGATCTGTGATCACCCGAGTCTCATTGACTCAGGTGTTACCAGCGCACGCCCTGCAGGGGAGCGCAGCCAGCTTGCAAAGGGGAGGACGTCTATTGACGCCCTCCCGGCAAAGCAGATCCGCGCTGTAGCCATCATTCGGCTACAGCACGGATCTGAAGGAGTTAATAGGTGGCACAGTGGCTTAGTGGTTAGCACTTCTCACTTGCAGCACTGGAATCATCAATGTGAATCCCAGCCAGGGCACTATATGCAAGGATTTTCTATGTTCTCCCTGTGCTTGTGTGGGTTTCCTCCGGGTCCTCTGATTTCCCCTGAAACTCCAAAAAGTGGTTAATTGGCTCCTGTCTAAAAAAATCTAAATTTGGCCCTAGTGTATGTATGTGTACATGTCAAAAGGGGGCCTTAATCTGTAAGTACTCCAAGGTTGGTTGTTGCTGTTGGTGCTATATAACTGCCTGTAATAAAAAAAAACTAATCTTGACTGAGCATTCCCAGAACATAAGATTTTCCTTAGACTAAACATAATATTGTCACATTCTGTTAACCATGAGCCATAAAATATTTTTTATTCTATTCCCAGATATTCAGGAAAGGCACAAACAACATCTAATGGAGAAGACTGAGACTCTAGTGGAGCATAGACCCCCAGGATCTACTCTTGAACCACAAAGATTCCTCATCAATGAGCGTTATGTGAACCTTATTGTAGTTTCCGCTGATCAGTTCAGGCAGCGTTCCCAGAATGAGCTAATACAGACCGGGGTAAAACATGAGGAATGCTTGAAGAAAACACAGACTGAACTGGAACAGATTTCCCTCAACAAGCTTTTCCACTGGAACCAGCAGTCACAATGTGTACCACACGCAGTAATGGTGAGCGGAGTGCCAGGAATAGGGAAGACCACAATGATGCAGAAATTTGTCAATGACTGGGTGACCGGAAAACATTACCAGAGATTTGCATTTGTCTTCTTCTTCAGATTCCGGGACCTTAATAGGCTGGAAGAGGTCAGCTTGGAGGAGATGATTCTTCTTCAATATCCATATCTGAAGAGTCATATTGGAAATATTTTACAAGATCCAGAGAGACTTCTGTTTATATTTGATGGCTTAGATGAAAGTAATCACCAAATGGATTTCAAATCAAGTAGACTCTTTGCTAACAAGACAATATCTGGGGAGATTGTGGTCAGTTTGGTGAGGCAGAGTCTTCTTAAGGGTTGCTCTGTACTGATAACCAGCCGCCCAACCAGACTGGCATCAGTTGATACCCGTGTTTTCCAGAGAATAGCTGAGATCATGGGATTTCTCCATGGAGACAGACTGACCTTCTTTAATAATTTCTTTGGAAATAAGGAATTGTCAGAAAAGGCTTTTCATTATGTGCAGGAGAATGACACACTGTACACTTTCTGTTATATTCCATCATACTGCTGGATCATCTGTACAGTGTTATCAATGTGCTTCAGAGCCCAACCAACAATCACTGATCAGCTGATGGCATCATTACCCAAAACAGTGACACAACTCTTTGTGACATTTGTCTCCAACATTCTGGCCAACCACTGCCAGAATAAAGATGGCGACCACACTGTCCAGGAACTGCTGACATCTATTGGGTGGATGGCGGAACATGGAGTCATGAGTCCCATGATTGTATTTGATGATCGTCATCTGGACTCATTCCGTGTGAGAAATGACAAATATCTCTTTTCATGTTTCATGATGGAATCTGGTCAGCCTCCTGATGTGGATTACACCTTCTTACATCTCACTCTTCAGGAGTTTTTTGCTGCTTTAGTCCATTTTATTGCCTATAGTCCTGACAGATTACAGAAAACACTTGATGAGGCAGAATCTCACAAAGACGGCCGTGCTCAAATACTCCTCCGTTTCCTCTGTGGTCTCTCAGACTCTTCTACTAGGTCCATGTTAAAGTCTCATGTGGGAGAATTGTCTTCTCAGGCCGCCAAACATGTCATCACCTGGATCCAGGAGAAAATTGCAGAAAAAGTACCTGACAAATCCCAAGCAGTCAATGGAGAGCTTCTTAATATATTCTACTATCTACATGAGAGCAGGAATAAGGCTCTGGTGTCACAATGTATTGAGTCAAATAAAGTTGGCTTTTCTGAAGTCCCCCTCAGCCCTCTGGACTGCTCTGTGATGTCTTTTATCCTTCAATCCCTCAAAGAGACACAAGAAGTAAATATATATTCATGTAACATTCAGGATGAAGGATTGAAGAAACTTATACCAGCTCTACACAACATTAAGAGTCTGAGGTAAGTAATAAATATGATTAATAACCATGCTGTATTAAATTGGCAATTGCAGGTGTTTTTCCCAGAGAAATTATTAATTATTGGTGTGATTTGTTTTCTATGATATGCAGATATGTACATATCTATTAATGTGATTACATCAGATAACACTTAAAGTGACTGTAAAGTAAAAGCAAATCCCTGTATTAAGGTAAAAAATAAGGATGAGCCGAACACCCCAGGGTTCGGTTAACACTAGAACATGCGAACGGGCAAAAAATTTGGACGAACACCATTAAAGTCTTTGGGACACGAACATGAAAAAAACCCAAAAGTACTAATTTTAAAGGCTAATATACAAGTTATTGTCATAAAAAGGGTTTGGGGACCTGGGTCCTGCCCCAGGGGACATGTATCAATGCAAACATTTTTTTAAAAACGGTCGTTTTTTCGGGAGAAGTGATTTTAATAATGATTAAAGTGAAACAATAAAAATTAAATATTCCTTTAAATATCGTGCCTGGGATGAGTCTATAGTATGCCTGTAAAGTGGCGCATTTTTCCCGTGTTTAGAACAGTACCACAACAAAATGACATTTCTAAAGGAAAAAAAGTCATTCAAAACTGATTGCGGCTGTAATGAATTGTCGGGTCTTGGCAATATAGATAAAACTCATTGAAAAAAACGGCATGGGTCCCCCCCAGTCTATTACCAGGCCCTTTGGGTCTGGTATGAATATTAACCTCCTTAGTGGTATTCCCGAGTGTGGTTCAGGGTGAATTTTTAGTACCAAAAGTGGTAACACTGAGCCACACTCAGGATCGCATTGCAGGATCCAGGCAAAGGTACTTACCTTGTCCCAAGGATCCTGCGATGTCCTCCCGCTGTGTGTGCAAGCCCTGTCTCTGCTCAATTCATCACAGTGCCGAGCTCTGTTCCCTGCGAGCGTTGCGACGCACGGGGACGGAGCACAGCGACAAATTCAAAAAGTTAAAAACACACAATACATACAGTACACTGTAATCTTACAGATTACATAACTGTATTAAATTATTTCACCTCCCTTTTGTCCCTAGTGGTTTGTCCAGTGCCCTGCATGCAGTTTTTTTATTATAAATACTGTTCTTTTGCCTGGAAACTGGAGATTGTCCATAGCAACCAAAAAGCATCCCTTTACATCAAAAGTGGTTTTAGAGCAGCTAGAAAACAACGATAATAAATTAGAATCAATTGCAGAATTGAGCGATAGTGATTTGTGGGGAAATCCGTCATCAAACACTGAAAGTAATGACAGCGACAATTCTGCAACTGAGCAAATTTCTGTGTTTTTGATTTGATTACATTATTAAATAATTGTTATTATTATTATTATTATATTATTTGTTATAATTATTTATTATATTATAATTTATGATTTCGTGTTTCAAACTTTATCATATTCGGCATGTCTACTAGACTCTTGTTTGGACAGATTTAATTGAGTTATTCCTAAGAATTACAGGCCTACAATATAAAATGCCAAATTTCCATGCAAAACAATTGTACCTCTTTGAGCATCAAAAATCTGACATAAATCTGACATAATCATACCGCCAGGGAGGTTAAGGGGAACCCCGAACCAGAAATGAAAAAATAATTTGCGTGAGGGTCCCTCCAAAATCCATACCAGGCCCTTCAGGTCTGGTATGGATTTTAAGGGGAACCCCGTGCCAAAATTTAAAAAAATGGCGTGGGGTCCCCCCAAAAATCCATACCAGACCCTTATCCGAGCACGCAACCTGGCAGACCGCAGGAAAAGAGGGAGGATGAGAGAGCGCCCCCTCCTTAACCGTACCAGGCCACATGCCCTCAACATTGGGAGGGTGATTTGGAAATACGGGGCAATTTAGGTAACAGCGATCACAGGTCAATTAGTTTCAGTATAAATCACACAAATAGGAAACCTAAAGGGAACACAAAGACACTGAATTTCAAAAGAGCCAACTTCCCTAAACTACAAACCTTCCTAAAAGGCATAAATTGGGATAAAATATTAGGAACAAAGAATACGGAGGAGAGATGGGTTTGCTTTAAGAGCATAATAAATAAGGGCATTAGCCAATGTATCCCATTGGGTAATAAATTTAAGAGAGCGAACAAAAGTCTGGATGGCTTAACTCCAATGTAAAAATGCATATAAAAGCAAAGGAGAAGCCCTTCAAAAAATACAAGGTTGAGGGATCATACTCAGCATTCAGACTTTATAAAGAATGCAACAAGAAATGTAAGGGTGCAATTAGGACGGCTAAGATAGAACATGAAAGACATATAGCGGAGGAGAGCAAAAAAAATCCCAAGAAATTCTTTAAGTATGCAAACAGTAAAAAAGGGAAGACAGATCATATTGGCCCCATAAAGAATGAGGAAGGACATCTGGTTTCAAAGGATGGGGAGATGGCGAAGGTATTGAATTTATTCTTCTCCTCAGTCTTCACGAGTGAATCGGGGGGCTTCAGTAACCAAAACTGCAGTGTTTATCCTCATGACATAACACAGGAAGCACCTCCATGGTTAACAGAGGACAGAATTAAAATTAGACTTGAGAAACTTAACATTAATAAATCACCGGGACCAGATGGCTTGCATTCGAGGATACTTAGGGAACTCAGTCAAGTGATTGCCAGACCGTTGTTCCTAATTTTTACAGACAGTCTACTGACTGAAATGGTACCAGCTGATTGGAGAAAAGCCAATATAGCACCAATATTTAAAAAGGGCCCAAAATACATCCCTGGGAATTACAGACCAGTTAGCCTAACATCAATAGTATGTAAACTCTTGGAGGGGATGATAAGGGACTATATAAAAGATTTTAGTAATAAGAACGGTATCATTAGCAGTAATCAGCATGGATTCATGAAGAATCGTTCTTGCCAAACTAATCTATTAACCTTCTATGAGGAGGTGAGTTGCCATCTAGATAAAGGAAGGCCCGTAGACGTGGTGTATCTGGATTTTGCAAAAGCATTTAACACAGTTCCCCATAAACGTTTACTGTACAAAATAAGGTGCGTTGGCATGGACCATAGGGTGAGTACATGGATTGAAAACTGGCTACAAGGGCGTGTTCAGAGGGTGGTGATAAATGGGGAGTACTCGGAATGGTCAGGGGTGGGTAGTGGGGTTCCCCAGGATTCTGTGCTGGGACCAATCCTATTTAATTTGTTCATAAACGATCTAGAGGATGGGATAAACAGTTCAGTCTCTGTATTTGCAGACGATACTAAGCTAAGCAGGGCAATAACTTCTCCCCAGGACGTGGAAACCTTGCAAAAAGACCTGAACAAATTAATGGGGTGGGCGACTACATGGCAAATGAGGTTCAATGTAGAAAAATGTAAAATAATGCATTTGGGTGGCAAAAATATGAATGCAATCTATAGACTGGGGGGAGAACCTCTGGGAGAATCTAGGATGGAAAAGGACCTGGGAGTCCTAGTAGATGACAGGCTCAGCAATGGCATGCAATGCCAAGCTGCTGTTAACAAAGCAAACAGAATATTGGCATGCATTAAAAAGGGGATCAACTCCAGAGATAAAACGATAATTCTCCCACTCTACAAGACTCTGGTCCGGCCGCACCTGGAGTATGCTGACTAGTTCTGGGCACCAGTCCTCAGGAAGGATGTACTGGAAATGGAGTGAGTACAAAGAAGGGCAACAAAGCTAATAAAGGGTCTGGAGGATCTTAGTTATGAGGAAAGGTTGCGAGCACTGAACTTATTCTTTCTGGAGAAGAGACGCTTGAGAGGGGATATGATTTCAATATACAAATACCATACTGGTGACCCTACAATAGAAATAAAACTTTTTCACAGAAGAGAGTTTAACAAGACTCGCGGCCACTCATTAAAATTAGAAGAAAAGAGGTTTGACCTTAAACTACGTAGAGGGTTATTTACTGTAAGAGCGGCAAGGATGTGGAATTCCCTTCCACACGCGGTGGTCTCAGTGGGGAGCATTGATAGCTTCAAGAAACTATTAGATAAGCACCTGAATGACCGCAACATATAGGGATATATAATGTAATACTGACACATAATCACACACATAGGTTGGACTTGATGGACTTGTGTCTTTTTTCAACCTCACCTACTATGTAACTATGTAACTATGATTTGGGTAGCCCCTCAAAACACCTTGTCCCCATGTTGATGGGGACAAGGGCCTCATCCCCACAACCCTTGCCCGGTGGTTGTGGGGGTCTGCGGGCAGGGAGCTTGTTGGAATCTGGAAACCCCCTTTAACAAGGGGACCTCCAGATCCCGCCCTCCCCCCTATGTGAATTTGACCCCTACCATTTCACACAAAAAAAAAGTGTCAAAAATAGTAAAAAAGACAAGAGACACTTTGGGACAAGTCCTTTATTAAAAAATAAAAAAATTAAAATGTCCCGCGATGTAGATCCATCTCCCACCACTCAACGAGCCGAAAAAAGAAAGAAAAAAAAAGCCGCAACAGCTCCGCCAACAGGCGGAGCTGTTGCAGCTTTTTTTTTGTCACACTTTGAATGCCAATTGCGTTGTCATGCAACACTGTACCCATATGACAATTTTTTCATTTTGTTCACAAATAGAGATTTCTTTTGGTGGTATTTTATCCCCACTGGGTTATTTTTTGCTAAATAAGCAAAGAAAAAACAACATTTTTGAAAAAAAAACATATTTTTCTTTGGTTCTTTTATAAAATTTTGCAAATAAATAATTGTTCTTTATAAAGTTAGCCCAAAATATATTCCGCTACATTTTTTGTCAAAATAACCTATATTAATGAATATTATGTCGTCTGTGTGAAAGTTATAGAGTTCACAAATTATTATATACATATATATATATATATATATATATATATATATATTTTGTTGACATTTTTGCAGATTTATTAAAAAAGAAAAACTGAAATATCACATGGTCCTAAGTATTCAGACCCTTTGCTGTGATACTCATATATTTAACTCAGGTGCTGTCTATTTCTTCTGATCATCCTTGAGATGGTTCTACACCTTCATTTGAGTCCAGCTGTGTATGATTATACTGATTGGACTTGATTAGGAAAGCCACACACCTGTCTATATAAGACCTTACAGCTCACAGTGCATGTCAGAGCAAATGAGAATCATGAGGTCAAAGGAACTGCCTGAAGAGCTCAGAGACAGAATTGTGGCAAGGCACAGATCTGGCCAAGGTTACAAAAAAAAATTCTGCTGCACTTAAGGTTCCTAAGAGCACAGTGGCCTCCATAATCCTTTTATGGAAGACGTTTGGGACGACCTGAACCCTTCCTAGAGCTGGCTGTCCGGCCAAACTGAGCTATCGGGGGAGAAGAGCCTTGGTGAGAGAGGTAAAGAAGAACCCAAAGATCACTGTGGCTGAGCTCCAGAGATGTAGTTGGGAGATGGGAGAGAGTTGTAGAGAGTCAACCATCACTGCAGCCCTTCATCAGTCGGGGCTTTATGGCAGAGTGGCCCGATAGAAGCCTCTCCTCAGTGCAAGACACATGAAAGCCCGCATGGAGTTTGCTAAAAAACACCTGAAGGACTCCAAGATGGTGAGAAAGAAGATTCTCTGGTCTAATAAGACCAAGATAGAACTTTTTGGCCTTAATTCTAAGTGGTATGTGTGGAGAAAACCAGGCACTGCTCATCACCTGTCCAATACAGTCCCAACAGTGAAGCATGGTGGTGGCAGCATCATGCTGTGGGTGTGTTTTTCAGCTGCAGGGACAGGACGACTGGTTGCAATTGAGGGAAAGATGAATAAGGCCAAGTACAGGGAAATCCTGGATGAAAACCTTCTACAGAGTGCTCAGGACCTCAGACTGGGCCGAAGGTTTACCTTCCAACAAGACAATGACCCTAAGCACACAGCTAAAATAACGAAGGAGTGGCTTCACAACAACTCCGTGACTGTTCTTGAATGGCCAGATTCCTGATTTAAACCGAATTGAGCATCTCTGGAGAGACCTAAAAATGGCCGTCCACCAACGTTTACCATCCAACCTGACAGAACTGGAGAGGATCTGCAAGGAGGAATGGCAGAGGATTCCCAAATCCAGGTGTGAAAAACTTGTTGCATCTTTCCCAAAAAGACTCATGGCTGTATTAGATCAAAAAGGGGGGCTTCTACTAAATGCTGAGCAAAGGGTCTGAATACTTAGGACCATGTGATATTTCAGTTTTTCTTTTTTAATAAATCTGTAAAAATGTCAACAATTCTGTGTTTTTTTGTCAATATGGGGTGCTGTGTGTACTTAAATGAACTTAAATGATTTTAGCAAATGGCTGCAATATAACAAAGAGTGAAAAATTTAAGGGGGTCTGAATACTTTCCATCCCACATTACAATATATGCCCAACAAGGACCAGCAACGTACTGGTATGTTGCTAGACTTTGAGTGGTTATACCAGAATGATGCCTGCAGTTTAGTTTAGTTATCATCTTGGTATCATTCTTTTCAGCCAGCAGTTGACTTTTATATAAAACCAATCCTAGCAGCTAACTAGCCACTAGACTGCTTTTACAAGCAGTGGGAGGGAATGTCCCCTTCCTCCGTCTTCCATAGTTTTGTCAGGCTCTCCTGTCCCACCGGCGAACCTAAGAATGCAGCCGGTGGTTCTGCCACCTGACCATAGAGCTAATCAAAGACCAGAAGGGCTTCAATCATCTCTGTCTAAGAAACCTGAAGCTACGAGCATTTCATGACTTTGGTTTCGTCGGATACATACAGCACCATTGGGAAATTAGAAAAGCATCTTATCACACTGATCTTGGTGTGGTCAGATGGTTTGAGGGCAGAGGAGAGATCTAGAGTCTAATAGATACCAATTTTTTTTAAAAAGAGTACCTGTCACTACCTATTGTTAATATAGAGAATATTTACATTCCCTGTGATAACAATAAAAATGATAAAAAAGTGAAGAATAGTGTAAAAATAAAATGAAAAAGCAAAGTAAATGATAAAAAAGAAAAAAAAGCACCCCTGTCCCTCCGGACTCGCGTGCAAAGTCAAAAGCAAGCTTCGGTCTCATGTCATATGTAAATAGCAATTGCACCAAGCATGTGAGGTATCGCCATGAACGTCAGATCGAGGGCAGTAATTTTAGCAGTAGACATCCTCTGTAAATCTACAGTGGTAACCTGTAAAGGTTTTTAAAGGCTTTCAAAAATGTATGTAGTTTGTTGCTGCTGCACGGTTGTGTGCAATTTTAAAGCATGTCGTGTTTGGTATCTATGTACTTGGCATAACATCATCTTTTATATTTTACCAAACATTTGGACAATATAGTGTGTTTTAGTGCATTAAAATTTTAAAAAGTGTTTTTCTTGGTGCCTCCATGGCAGCATACCTGTGATAAGCTCCGCCCGGGACTCCTCCCCTCAGGATAGTTAATACATTATAAAAGTGACAACCATACCCCCCATTAGCATTCTCCTTTTTTTCCTCATACCTGATGGATAGTGGGGAGCCCCTTCTGAAGGTCTTTTGGGGTGGCAGCTTTCTCCTGTCCTGGAGCATTAGTTCTGCTTATTGGTTTTGGCTAGTACCACGCTGTGGGGGCAGGTAAGGCAACTTTCTTTTCATATCTAAAACTTACTGCTGCCATAGTTTGCATTTATAGGTACTAAAAAAAACAAAACTGCTTTTTTGGTCTTTTATTTTTCTCTATCTTGCATAGCTTTCTTTGGGTCCAGTGGCGTGACACCATCTCATCACATACTGGAGGGTGTGTATTAAAGACCGTTGTAAGGAGGGGCTCTTAAAAAATTTGGATGTGTTCCCCAGTATCGGTTGTTTAACATTCATCTTGATGCGAGTCCTAGCTGGAACATAAGGTTTTGGCCTGTGAAAAACGAAGTTGAGACAGACTAGCGTGACTGGCGTCCCTCGTGCGACGGCGAGTGCATGCACGCGAGTGTGCCGCTGACTTCCTCTTTTGACTGGTTGCCATGTTTATGGAAATCATGGGAGGGTCCGGAGCGGCACGGTCTGCCTTACGGCGCATGCGCAGGAGCCTGATTCCTCGGGCGCCATTTTGCTTGAGGGAAAGACCTTACCATTTTTCCCTCACTGCAGGTATTGAAGGGGGTGGGGCCTTAGGTGGGATCTGTGTCTTCCCCTCCTCCCCTTGTTCTACTTTAGAATGGGGGGAAGTTAGTTCAGCACTCTGCATTCGATCTAGCAGGGCCTTTCTCTGAGTGCTCCTGGTTCCTTAAAAACATTTTCTCTGGTGAGTAGCTTCTCTGGTGTAAAAATGTTATTTAAAAAAAAAAAAGGAAAGGAAGCAGTATAAGGTTTATTATTATAGTTTTTTGGAGCCTTAGAATTGTGTATGTTTTAAAGGGGAAAGATTTTCTCTTACCTTTCATTTTTTGTTATTTTCTCTCTTGTAGTCTTTTTCCACTTTTCTCTGCTGCCTATCTGCTACTGCCTACCCCACAGTAATGAGTCAGCCAGAGATATGTAATTATTCCTGCGCTATCAAGTATATAACAAACTGGACTAATGAGAAAAGCTGCCTGCACCGAATTGGGTACAAACCAGACCCTGTGGATAAATAGTAGTATAAGTAGGAGGTGCTGCGCTAATCCTGAGTGAACTAGCTAAAATTTAGTTTTATATTCTGTGACATGCATTGTAATGTGCATCAAAAAGTATATATTCCACTTTGGTGGTTAATGACATCAGCCGTGTAGGACTACACACTCATACGGCAACAAATCATAATAGTGAAAAATAATCATCAGTAGTAAAAAAATAAATCAATAAATCTCGCCATATACATAAGAATAAATAACAGTAATGTGAAAGTGTCAGCTATTAATATAATGCATATTGCAATAAAAAGGTGAATTACACTGTGTACTAAACATGCAACACATAAAGTGACAATGTGCAGCAGTGCAGCCGAAAATTCAGCGTCAAAATATCCAAAGATTCAAGGTGCTTCAACATAAAATCCTTCTTTTATAATGTGACAGCAACATCCTGACATGCATCAGTTGCAGTGTAGTGCTCAAAATAAATCACATAGTGCACATCTTCGTGTTCAAACACACAGGTGGGTAGTGGCCCCTTACCTTAGGGTAATAGGGCAAACGCATATGACCAAAACTTTAGGGGTATCCTCCTATGGATTCAAGTGCTAGCCTCACGGTCCTAGTCCCGGGGTATGGTTCCCTCAAATGGTGGTCTTGTGTGCTTCACAGGCAAGGGCTATAAAATGCTAATCTTTGGAAAAATATTCAGAACTGGATTGGGACAAGTTGGATACAGCAGTCTCGCCTGAACAATCCTTTCAATTTGTATCAATTACAGAGTCTGTCAGGCAAAAAATTTGTTTGAACACGCGAACACCGTTAAAGTCTATGGGACACGAACATAAATAATCAAAAGTGCTAATTTTAAAGGCTTATATGCAAGTTATTGTCATAAAAAGTGTTTGGGGACCTGGGTCCTGCCCCAGGGCACATGGATCAATGCAAAAAAAGTTTTAAAAACGTCAGTTTTTTCGGGAGCAGTGATTTTAATAATGCTTAACGTGAAACAATAAAAGTGTAATATTCCTTTAAATTTCGTACCTGGGGGGTGTCTATAGTATGCCTGTAAAGGGGCGCATGTTTCCCGTGTTTAGAACAGTCTGACAGCAAAATGACATTTCAAAGGAAAAAAGTCATTTAAAACAACTCGCGGCTATTAATGAATTGCCGGTCCGACAATACACATAAAAGTTCATTGATAAAAACGGCATGGGAATTCCCCAAAGAGGAACCCCGAACCAAAATAAATTTAAAAAAATGACGTGGGGGGTCCCCCTAAATTCCATACCAGGCCCTTCAGGTCTGGTATGGATATTAAGGGGGACCCCAGCCAAAATTTTTTTAAAAATGGCGTGGGGTCCCCCCAAAAATCCATACCAGACGCTTATCCGAGCACGCAACCTGGCAGGCCGCAGGAAAAGAGGGGGGACGAGAGAGCCCCCCCTCCTGAGCCGTACCAGGCCATATGTCCTCAACATTGGACGGGTGCTTTGGGGTAGCCCCCTAAAACACCTTATCCCCATGTTGATGGGGACAAGGGCCTCATCCCCACATCCCTTGCCCGGTGGTTGTGGGGGTATGCGGGCGGGAGGCTTATCGGAATCTGGAAGCCCCTTTAACAAGGGGACCCCCAGAACCTGGCCCTCCCCCCTGTGTGAAATGGTAAGGGGGTACAAAAGTACCCCTACCATTTCACAAAAAAAGTGTCAAAAATTTAAAAAATGACAAGAGACAGTTTTTGACAATTCCTTTTTTTTTTTTTTGGTGCGGGGTTCCCCTTAATATCCATACCAGACCTGAAGGGCCTGGTATGGAATTTAGGGGGACTCCCCCACGTCATTTTGTTTTTTAAATTTTGGTTTGGGGTTCCCCTGTGGGAAATTCCCATGCCGTTTTTATCAATGAACTTTTATGTGTATTGTCGGACCGGCAATTCATTAATAGCTGCGAGTAGTTTTAAATGACTTTTTTTCCTTTGAAATGTCATTTTGCTGTCAGACTGTTCTAAACACGGGAAACATGCGCCCCTTTACAGGCATACTATAGACACCCCCAGGTACGAAATTTAAAGGAATATTACACTTTTATTGTTTCACTTTAAGCATTATTAAAATCACTGTCCCCGAAAAAACGGCCGTTTTTAAAACTTTTTTTTGCATTGATCTATGTCCCCTGGGGCAGGACCCAGGTCCCCAAACACTTTTTATGACTTTTCCATGCATATAAGCCTTTAAAATTAGCACTTTTGATTTCTCCCATAGACTTTTAAAGGGTGTTCCACGGCTTTCTAATTTGCCGCAAACACCACAAATAGTTCGCTGTTCGGCGAACTGGTGAATAGCCGATGTTCGAGTCGAACATGAGTTCGACTCGAAGCACATCCCTAGTCTTGAAATCTAGTAAGAGGCAGGGCCACCTCAAACATTTCCGGTCAGGGCCAGGTGGAGTTGATTTTCTTGGGTCTGGTCCAGCCATTGCAAGGATTCCGGAATGATATCCACCGTCCATTTTGGGCATTTCTGGACTTCTCAGTTCATCCCCCGTAAGTTTGGTTTCCTGGGCAAAGTTCCAGTCTCCCTGCAAGGGCAGGAGACTCAAAGGGCTCTATTTAACGCTTCTGGTTGTGTTCCCCAAAAGAATGGGGAATGAGTCCAGGAGTGGATTTGAATCCTCTATTTCTCTTCATTCACTTAAATATCTGCAAGTTGGAATCCTTACTAATGATCATCCAAGTGCAGCCGTGAGTTTTGCATGATCCCAGAAGAGCCTCAAGATGTTTTTGTCCAAGGGTGATGGTTGGTCTTGCACATCTCCAGTTCCAGTGTCTCCCCTACGACCTCTGCAACTGCCAGTGGGGGCCTTCAAGTCTTCACTGAACAGGGATTGTCTTCTTCGGATGCCATTAGGCCTACTGAGCCTATCCTGTTCTCCTTGAAGAAGGGCCAATTCTAGGTCTCTCTTCAACCTTGATCCTATTTTCAATGCTTGTAGTACTCCAAAAACACTTTAGTTTGGACATGCCAAAAAGAGGATGATGTTCTAACCCAGGCTACAAAGATGCAGACCCCTGTATAGTGTTCTCAGGCCTAGCACCTCTCAGAGGGAGACGTATGAGAGTGTTTCACTTCTTGGTCGGCATCTTATTGCTTCCTCAACCTGCAGCAGCCTCAAGGGAAGTCCTGCTTTCCTCCCTTCCAGAATTCGGGTGGCTAATAAATGGGGAAAAGAGAGTCTTCTCATCCCATACCACTCATTCATTTACCTAAATGCTCTTCTCATCGCCTCTTCCAGAACGGTGTGTTTGCCCACCCAGTCGGGTTTTTCAGAAGATCCGCTGCGTCAGCTCGCTCTCTCACCTCTTGACGTCAGGCTGTTTAAGTTGATTTGGGACCATGTCATTCTACATCCCGATGCTGCCCTGGGCTCATTGGCTCCTGAACTTTTTGTTTTTAAGGAGGCTTCTTGTCACAGTGGAAGAGACGATACTAGGAAGATGGGACATTCCAACTACGAGAATAGCCTGGGACGCCCGGAAGATGTGGACAGCCTATCTAGCCCTAGTGGGCTGGGGAGTTCATCTACAACAGAGGCTGGTCCTTTTTCGCTTGAACAATAGGGCGGCAGTGCCATATATCCAATGACCGGGTACTCACAAAATCCCTTTGTTGAGTTTAGTGGGGGAACCTGCTGGTATTAGGGGCAGTTTACCTTCCAGATCACCAATATGAGGAGGCAGTTCATCTGTCCTGGAATCGGCAAGACAGCAGCGAGTGGTCTCTTCGCCCCTCGATATTTAGCTGGATCATGACTCTCCAGGGTTCTCCGGAAGTCGTACTCTTTGCCTCATCGATGGAGGCCAAGTTACCAAGTTTACATTCGCGCTTGCCTCACCCTCAAGTGAATACGGGAGATACCCTCTCGAGTCCTTGGCGGTGCAGGTCAGCCTTTGGAATTTTCTCCAAACCTAAGTTTTTTTTTTTCTCAAATTGTTGCAGGATCCGGTCGAAGTGGTGGCAATACTCCCCTTCTGGTCAAAGAAGGGCCTGTCGCCTCGTCAAGATTCCGATTCTACCTCCATCTTCTCTCTCAAGAGAGGTTTATTCACTCAGCACCTCACAAATTGATCCGGCATGGTTGGATACAGAGAATGAGAAATTTCCAAAGCCCTATGCGGCTTCGCAAAAGTAATGTCAACACTTGTGAAGGCCAGAAAACCATCCACGAAGTCTGAGTACACAAAAGTCTGGAATGGATTAAAATTGTTTGCAACTTACAGGTGTTTGGATCTTGTGGTCCCTTCTTCCTCACTCCTCTTAATTTTTTGTACAACCAGGACATATCCTCGTCTCAGACCAAGTTCTCTGGAAGCTCAGGTAGCAGCTATTTCTATAGTGATGCAAGTGAGATGGGGGAGAAGACTTGCCTTTCATCCAAATTCTTCAAAGCAGTTAAGAAAATTATTTTCCTTCTTGGAATCTGCCCTTGGGCTGTCAGATGGCTCAGCCTTTCGCCCCAACAGAATTACATGCCCTCCCATCAATGGATCCTGGCGCACAAGACTACCTTTCAGTTGCGGTAAATTCTGAAAGGAAGGCTTTGGAAGAACAAGCCTTTAGAGGCAGAAGATGCACACATATCCTTTTCCAGTTAAGAGTGGAACTGCAGACAGTGCAAGATTTTGTCCCTAAGGTACCTTCCCGGGCTACTCTCTTGGTCACAAAAAATGGAGAGACACTAGGGAGGGGAAGAAAGGATTGCTGCTCACCCCTTAAAAATTAAAGCAAAAAGGAAGATTTCCCCACATTGGGGTTTTTAGGCAGCACAAGAAAAAAGTGTAGTCAATATTATATGAAAAAATATACACTTTTATTGAACAGATAATATATATCATCAGAGTTAAAAAACAATGAGCTCCAGTGGGTATTTATCTAAAAAATTGTTTTAACTGAACATACAAAAACAGACATTTGTTCATAGCAATGTTATGTCATGAACATTAAACCTGACGCGTTTCAACCCCTATGATTGGGGTCTTCTTCAGAGGGTAAGTCTGCTGGGAAGAGCATAAGAATAAAGTTGGTATACATATACATATTCTAAAAGATATATAACATGAACTACATTAATTGTGCATTGCAACAGTACAGTATAGTTACCAAATAGAAGTATGTCCAATGAAAAACATAAATTCCCACATGGAGGTCCCTTTAAAAGTTTAAAGTGCTTTATCCTCTTCTCCAGAGGGTGATTCCAACCTCCTCTGCCGCTGCCACAGCCCAGACCGGGATGGCGAGAGGCAACGTGGCTTACGAGAGGCCACACCCTAGAACACCGCCCACCAGAGCAGACAACCAACCGGAGAGCACCAAATTACCTGTGATAGAGATTGGCAAGGGAAAAATAATAACTAAGAAACCCGTATAACAATAATTGGGTTTTATTTATGGGCTAAAAAAGCCTCTAAGATGTAAAAGACTTTACAGGTATGATATGTATGACCCAAACCACCTGGGGAGTTCTGAACCACAGGGAACAGGTGTGGTGAGGGCAATGAACGCTATACCTGTGCTGAAAATAGAAAGAGGGGTGGTAGTAATGAAGTAAAAAGACAATAATAAGAAGTGTGATGGTGCATGGAAGAGGAATGTGTGAAATGCGAATGAGTGCCAGTGTGTGGAAGAAAAAGGGGAGGGGAGGAGGGAAGGGATTTGGAAAGGGGGAGAGGAGTAAAGAAAAAAGAGAAAGGGGGAGAGGAGGGGGAAAGGAGGGTTGGGAAAAAGAAGGGGGGGGGAAGGGAAGGGGGGGTGGAGGGAGGATAGACGGGATGGAAAGGGAGGGAAAAGACAATTGTGAGAAAAAGACTAGTGATGTAACAAACTAATGTATTAACATTACCTTAAAAAAGTGCTAAATGGCACATGTGGATGCATCAAGTTATCCCATGTATCTAAGCTGTTGTCTATTGGCCAACACAAGATTGGTCCTAGGCTGTATAAGACACAGACCATTGACCTTGATGTCACTCGTTCCCATCTATGCGCCTTTGAAATTCAGTGACTTGAAAAAGGTGCCTACACTTCTTTGATGCGGCTTTGGAGTAACGCCAATGGAGACGCGGCCCAAGAGGGTGTTTCCCACATGTTCAATAAGAGTGACAACCCTTTACGGGTCATCAAGATACATTCGGGGCTTTGCCTGTTAAGGAATAAGTGTTGCAGGACCAATTTAAGTCAATGTTTGATGGTGGCCAAACCAAAGGGACTAAATGTTAAAAGCCCATGGTTAAATTCTCATACACCTGTAAGAAAATCCTCTTTCCTGAACGGTGCCCATTGTTAACTTGGTATCGTCCGGATACCAGGAAAAGTTGACACTCATGGCTTAGCAATATAAGCAAGTGGATTTACAACAAATTGACAGTAAGAGAGACAAAGAGGTAGCTCTCTTGGAAGCTTGGGTCCTACTTACCCTTCCAGTTCCATGATCAGGATCTTTGCAAGATTTGGACATTTCCAGAGTCCTAAGATGTTGCCTACAGCCTACAGCACCCTCGGCTGCATCAAGCATTTTGTTCATCCTCCCTTGGGGTGAGAACAGAAGGAAGGAAACAGCCTCAAGAGCGACTGCTTCCTGGATGTGTAAGCTGGTTCAAGAGCGTATAAGGCTAGAGGGTTGGATCTTCCGGCGGTTAGAACCCACTCATGAAGGGCAGCTTCTTCGTCCTGGGCGACAACGTCTCTCTGGAAACAATGGGCAGAGCGGCTACTTGGAAAATCTCAGTTCACGTTCATGCGTCATTATAGCATTTGATCCAAGGGTACTCTCCTGTTTGGAGTTTGGAAGGGGGGCAATTGAGTCAGCTCTTTCGATTCCTTAATATATTTTTTCGTTATAAGCATTTCCCACCAAGTTTTTTGTAGCTATTTATTTTATCACAGCTATGCTGCCATGGAGGCACCAGGAAAATGGAAAATTGTATCATACTTACCGTAATTTTCTTTTCCTGGTGCCTATCCATGGCAGCATACATGCCCTCCTATGGTATTCAATATAATAGGAGAATGCTAATGGGGAGTATGGTTGTCACTTTTATAATGTATTAACTATCCTGAGGGGAGGAGTCCAGGGCAGAGCTTATCACAGGCATGCTGCACCAGGAAAGAAAAATTATGGTAAGTATGAAACAATTTTCAGTTTCTTCCCCAAAAATTGCATTTGAATAATCGCTGTGCAAATTCTGTGAAAAAATAAATTGCAACACCCACCATTTTAATCTGTAGGCCTTTGCTTTAAAAAAATATATAATGTTTGGGGGTTTGAGTAATTTTCTAGCAAAAAAAAAAAATAAAACATTTTTTTCAAGTAAACAAAAAGTGGCAGAAAGGGCTTTGTCTTAACCACTTTAGCCCAGGAAGAATTGAGGGTTCAATGACCAGGCCATTTTTTGAGATACTGCCCTACGTTGCTTTAACTGACAATTGCGCGGACGTGCGATGCTGTACCCAAGCAAAATTGACGTCCCTTTTTTCCCACAAATAGAGCTTTCTTTTGGTGCCATTTGATCATCTCTGCAGTTTTTATTTTGTGCGCTATAAACAAAAGAAGAGCGTCAATTTTGAAAAAAACACAACATTTTGTGCTTTTTGCTGTAATGAATAGCCCCAATTTTTTTTTTAAGGTAATTTTTTCCTCAGTTTAGGCCGATATGTATTCCTCTACATATTTTTGGTAATAAAAATTGCAAAAAGCGTATATTGATTGGTTTGCGCAAAAGTTATAGCATCTACAAAATAGGGGATAGATTTATGGCATTTTTATTATTATTTTTTTTTTTACTAGTAATGGCAGCGATCTGCGATTTTTATCGGGAGTGGGACATATCAGACACTTTTGACACATTTTTGGGACCATTGACAATTATACAGCGATCAGTGCAATAAAAATGCACTGATTACTGTGTAAATGTCACTTGCAGCAAAGGGGTTAACACTAGGGGGCAATCAAGGGGTTAGCTGTGTTCCCTATGTGTGTGTTCTAACTGTGGGGGATGGGACTGACTATAGGAGATGAGAGATCTTGGTTCCCAGCTTGTAGGAACTCATGATCTCGCTCTCCTCTCCTCCCAGAACTGGGATGTGTGTGTTTACATACACACGTCCCTGTTCTGCCTCTCGTGCCCTCGATCGCTCATGGCTGGCGGTCATCGCGACCGCTGGTCATGAGCATCAGCACCCCCGCTGTGCAGCGGGTGCGCGCCTGCTATCCCACTTAAAGGAGTCAACCTACAGCTACAATGGCTCGCGGGAACATGCCGACCTGACACAGTATAATGATGGCGGCTGGTCGGCAAGTGGTTAAAGTGGTTAGAAGAGTGGTAGATGTGTGGCATAAGCTTCTAATGTTGTCCATAAAATGTCAGGACAGTTCAACCCCCCCCCCCAAATGACCCCTTTTTGGAAAGTAGACACCCCAAGCTATTTGCTGATAGGCATGTTGAGTCCATGGAATATTTTATATTTTGCTACAAGTTTCCCGAAATATACAATTTTTCTTTATACAAAGTCGTCACTAAATTATATATTGCTCGAACGTGCCATGGGTATATGTGTAATTACACCCCAAAATACATTCTGCTGCTTCTCCTGAGTACGGGGATATCACATGTGTGGGACTTTTTGGGAGCCTAGCTGCGTACAGGACCCCGAAACCAAGCACCGCCTTTAGGCTCTTTAAGGGTGTAAAATTATGATTTTACTCCTCACTACCTATCACAGTTTTGGAGGGCCTGAAATGTCAAGATAGCACAACCCCCCCCAAATGAACCCCTTTTGGAAAATAGACACCCCAAGATATTTGCTAAGAGGCATGTTGAGTATTTTGCAGCTCTCATTTGTTTTGGAAAATGAAGAAAGAAAAGGAAATATTTTTTTTTCAATTTTAAAAACGTTGTGCAAAAAGAGAGATCTGCAAAATACTCCACATGCCTCTCAGAAAATACCTTGGGGTGTCTACTTTTTAAAATGGGGTCATTTGGGGTGGGGGGTTCTGCTATCTTGGCATTTCATGGCCTCCGAAACTGCGATAGGTAGTGAGGAGTGAAATCAAAAATTTACACCCTTAGAAAGCCTGAAGGTAGTGATTCGTTTTTGGGGTCCTGTGCATGGCTAGACTGCCAAAAACTTCTCACACATGTGGTATCCCCATACTCAGGAGAAGCAGCAGAATATGTTTTGGGGTGTAATTTCACATATACCCATAGCTTGTTTGAGCAATATATCATTTAGTGACAACTTTGTGAAAAAAAAAATATTTTTTTTTGTAATTTTCCAGAAACTTGTGGCAAAATCTAAAATATTCCATGGACTCAACATGCCTCTCAGCAAATAGCTTGGGGTGTCTACTTTCCAAAATGGGGTCATTTGGGGGGGGGGTTATGCTATCTTGGCATATCATGGCCTCCAAAAAGGTGATTGGTTTTCAGAGTCCTGTAAGCAGCTAGGCTCCCAAAAAGTCCCACACATTGTATCCCTGTACTCAGAAGAAGCAGCAGAATGTATTTTGGGGTGTAATTTCACATATATCCATGGCATGTGTGAGAATTATATAATTTCAGTGGCAACTTTGTGTAATTTTTTTGTTGTTGTCATTTTTCAATAGCTTGTGACAAAAAAATAAAATATTCAATGTGCTCAACAAGCCTCTCAGCTAATTCCTTGGGTTGTCTACTTTCCAAAATGGGGTCATTGGGGGGGGGTTGTACTGCCCTGCCATTATAGCACTTCACGAAATGAGATAGGCAGCCATAAACTAAAAGCTACTATAAAAATATTGAAAATTGATTAAATTACAATAAATGGTAAAAATATATATAAATATAAAAAGTGGTAAACCACTGCACACCAGCCTGCCTAATATAAACTACAAAATGAAACCAAAACACCAATAACTGATAAATGGGTATTGTGCCTATATAGTCCAATGGTAATGATAACCAATAATGTGCAAAACAATGTGCTTAAATTCGCAAATTCCAATAACATGATGGTCATATGTGCCCCATAGTGTACCATATAGCATATTATATAAAACACACATAAAACGTGTATCCATATAAGTCCATAGGTGAGAAAATCTTGTGCCTGGATCTTGTATTTAAACAAACAGTGGAACACCGTCACTGCCTAGGGATGTCACCCAAAAGTGCTCAAGAAATAGGTATCAGCTTACCAGATGATGACCTAATTAATGAAAAAAAAGGTAAAATAGGCTTTAGCAAGATATTGCTTTCTGCAGTGGAGCAATCTGCAGACTGGAATCCTGCCCTCACACCATAAGGACTTCGCAAATGGGATATGAAACAAATGTAGAAGGAACCAAAATAGTGTATTCCAGTTTTATTTAAAAAAGATTAAAACCAACAAAGTCAAGTGGCTGCTTGCATTGATGGTGCCATCGCCCGGCACTGAGGCTGGAAAGCATGTCAATGGATGTCCCGCAATGGATACTGGCAACAACAGCGTGCGTTCCACCTACGGCGGTTGAACAACCAGGGGACCGGATGTGATGTCATCGCGTGACCAAGTACCGCCTCACGAGATATAGTAAAAAATAAAAACCACAGAGGTGATCAAATGCTACCAAAAGAAAGCTCTATTTGTGGGGGAAAAAAGGATGCAAATTTTGTTTGGGTACAACATTGCATGACCGCGCAATTCCCAGTTAAAGCAACACAGTGCCAAATTGTAAAAGGTGCTCTGGTCAGGAAGGGGGTAAAATCTTCTGGGGCTGAAATGGTTAAAATATAGGCACCACATTGGCCTTACGCCAATCCAATGGTACTATTCCAGTCATTAAATAGTCCCTAAAAATTTAAAACAATGTCTGTGAAATGACAGAGCTCAATTCTTTTAGGACACGTGGGTGGGTGCCATCTGGTCCAGGTGCTTTATCCACCTTTATTCTGTCTAAATATTTCTGGACCAGATCACTTATGAGCCATTGTGCATCATTTGGGGCTGTGTCACTACCACCCCCATTATCGACATGAGCCCCCCATGCTCCTTTGTATACACAGAGCTGAAGAAATGATTTAATAAAAATGCCTTCTCTTTGTCCCCAGTCACTCATTCTAGATTATAATATTTTTCTGATTAAATTCTATTTTCTGGAGTTTTATATAAATTATCTGATATAAATGATTTCAATAAAGAGAAATGAGTTCCATTCATGTAGAGAATAATCACATTCAATCCTGGGGGAGAAATTTATTTTCTTTTGGTAACATTCTTCTCTTCTAGTTTGATCTCTAATCACCTGACAGACAGATCCTGCCCCCACCTGGCATCTGGAATAAGAAATAACAAGACACTGAGGACACTGGACCTGTTTATGAACAATCTGGAGGGTTCTCATTTCAGGGATCTGATGGAAGCTCTGATAACAAGCCGGATAGAGGAATTAGAGTGAGTATAACAGGACTGACTGAGACAATAATATTCTGGGACAGTTTTATATGTAAACCACATAAATAATATAGAAATATGATAATAAATAATAATATAATGTAATTATATGGTTCTCCTTTTTTGTCTCAGTAAATGGCTAATCCTGGAATGTTGGGTAAATCTTGAATCTTATCACTCTATTAACAATGAAATAATTGTTTCATAAAATCTAACATTCTGTTTTGTCTGGTAACTGAAATAGATGCGATTATAGGAGGTCATACATGGGGGAATCTGAACCTATTGCAATCATCAATCAGAGCCTCATATGACCTTCCTGTCATGACCATTTTATTTAATATTTATTACAAGTATTTATATATCGCCAAAAATGTATACAGCACTTTACACACATATTATACATTCATATCAGTCCCTGCCTTCAAGGAGCTTACAATCTAATGTCCCTAACTCACATCCATACACATATTAGGACCAAATACCTCCCAGCAAGTCTTTTGGAGTGTGGGAGGAAACCCACACAGGCACAGGGAGAACATACAACCTCCAGGCAGGTAGTGCCATGGTTGGGATTCAAGCCGATGACCCCAGTGCTGCCAGGTGGAAGTGGTAACCACTTTGCTATTGTTGTACACATCTGCTATTCAGTCTTGAGGGATCTCCTCCATACTTCCTTCTTATCAGCAGAGAATATCAGAGAACAAACACATCCCGTCCAACTCGACGAAACCTACATTACTGTGGGGACGTTATGCCCAAGGGGAATCACGGAACCACACTGTGCCCCAGTTACGGGGGCGGGTTATTTGGTGCCCCGTTGGCACAAGTTTACTGAACGACTCTTGGCATGAGGCTGGAAAGAGGGATTTTACCATTGCCTCATGCGGTAGACAGTTTTTTACACTTTCATTGGTCACACTGATGCACTTTGCCCTGGAACTCCCCTGCTTATGCTGACAAACACGCTATCATGCCAAATCAATGCCGACTATTACTTGAAAGAACTGGGTACCCATGGTGTGCCTGCCGACTCATCATTGCCCGGGACTGGGGCGATGCAGCCCTCAGGCCTGGATACAATAACTTACCACACTCAACATTGCTACCACCCCGGCTGTGACCTGGAACATCCCTGGTGTCCATGACCCACTGAAACGCACTATGATAAGCACATGCCTGAAAAAGTTCTATCCTGCTATAGTGAGCCTTCAGGAGACTCACCTTATGAAAGACACGGTTGGATTTCTGCAATACTCCTGGGTGGACAAGGCATACCACTTCACTCACACTGCATACTCGCGTGGAGTCAGTGTACTTTTACACAAATCCTTGGCCTACCAGGAATTAGTCACAGACCCTTTGGGTAGATTTATATTTCTGTATTGTAAATTGTTTACCTTGACAGTGATATTTGCCTTTGTGTATGTACCCCCCCCATTCTCTAGAGAGATACTGCAGCTTCTCCTGTCTTACCTGGTCGATAAACCTGATGTCCCCACACTGATCATGGGTGACTTTAATGGCTACCTGGATCCCAGACTGGATAGACATCCTCCAGCTCAACTGCCGCTAGGGAGCAGGGGCACCATTCTGAGTCGACTGCTGCAGGAGGTGGGCTGGACAGATGTATGGAGAGCAAAACACCCAACAACCAAACAATTTTCATGCTTCTCCAAAACACATGGGTTGCTATCTCGCATTGACCTCTGCGTAGGGTCCCCGCACTTTTTAACCATGGTCACCAGGGTGGAATATTTCCCCAGGGGTGTATCTGATCACTCCCCATTGAATGCACACCTCATTACCCGTCCAGCGGCCTCCCTGCCCAGGGCACCATGGAAGTTGAATGCCTTCTGGCTAAAACTGAGCATGTGATGAAACAGATAGAACAATGCTTTTTTGTTAACCATTCGCACACCAATCTAATACTGAGATACTGAGATGGGAAGCCTTCAAGGCATGTCTAAGGGGTACGTTCATAGCTGAAATTGCTGCCATTAAACATAATTCATCGGCCCTACTGGTACAGGTAGAAGACCAGGTAAGGCAACTGGAGCTTGCATATGTCTTAGACCCGTCAGATTCCGCGGGGAGGCATGGATCTCAGGTCAGGATTCCCTGGACTGGTTGAGATCCTCCGCCGCGGAAAGTAAAAGGTTCTTTACTAAACAAGCATTTTATGAGGAAAGTAAAAAAACTGGCAGACTACTGGCCAGAATCGCCAGATCTCAGCAGTCGTCCCCTGCTATAGGAGCGATACGTAGCTCTATGGGACAGCCGGTGAATGATTGTGAACAAATAATAGCTGAACTGGCATCTTTTTATGTTGATTTATACAAACCCTGTGACAACTACACAGATGAGGAACTGCAAACCTACATGGGTACAATAACCCTTCCAACTCTGACCCGCCAAGCGCGCGTGGAGATGGAAGCACCATTCACATTAGATGAGCTAAGAGAAGCGGCTGCCTCCTTCCCTACCTGCAAGGCCCGGGGGATGATGGGATCCCTATGGAGGTTTATACCCAGTATGCAGAAGTAATTTTACCCAAATTACTAGAAGTCTTCAATTCCTCATTTAAATCGGGAAAGCTACCTACCACCATGACAAGGGCCAACATTATACTACTGTTCAAATCAGGTAAAGACCCGTTAGACCCTAGCTCATATAGGCCTATCTCGCTGCTACAGAGCGATGTAAAAATACTAGCCAAGGTGCTGGCCATGAAGGTCAATAGGATAATCCGATCCATTGTCCACTCGGACCAGGCGGGATTCATGCCGCGAACGTCTACTGCAACCAATGTCAGACAATTATACTTGCAGGCTCCCTCAGATTCAGCCGGCCACAGAGCACTGTTGTCTCTTGACGCCTAGGGATGAGCCAAACACCCTCCGGTTCGGTTCGCACCAGAACCTGCGAACGGACCGAAAGTTTGCGCGAACTTTAGAACCCCGTTAAAGTCTATGGGACTCGAACGTTCGAAATCAAAAGTGCTAATTTTAAGAGCTAATATGCAAGTTATTGTCCTAAAAAGGGTTTGGGGACCCGGGTCCTGCCCCAGGGGACATGTATCAATGCAAAAAAAAGTTTTTAAAACTGCAGTTTTTTCGGGAGCAGTGATTTTAATGATGCTTAAAGTGAAAAAAAAGTTAAATATTCCTCTAAATATCGTACCTGGGGGGTGTCTATAGTATGCCTGTAAAGTGGCGCATTTTCCTGGGCTTAGAACAGTCCCTGCACAAAATGACATTTGTAAAGGAAAAAAAGTCATTTAAAACTGCTTGCGGCTTTAATGTAATGTCGGGTCCCGGCAATATGGATGAAAATCAATGAGACAAACGGCATGGGTACCCCCCCAGTCAATTACCAGGCCCTTTGGGTCTTGTATGGATATTAAGGGGAACCTTGCACCCAAATTATACTCTGAACAGCAGTATACAGGGAATTATACTCTGAACAGCAGTATACAGGCAGTGCAAACAAGACAGGGACTGTAGGTTTGTTGTTAAGTAGAATCTGTTTGTAATTTTGAACTGGTACATTTTTAAAGTGTAGCTCCAGCCAAAAAAGCTATTTTTAAGCTTTTTGGAAAACATAGGGAAGGGTTATCACCCCTGTAACATTTGTGTTGCTGTCTGTGCACCTCTTCAGAAGATTTCACCTCACTTTCTGTCCCAATGACAAATTTTTTTGAAAATTTGGGGTTTTTAGTGAAACAAGGATTGGTGATAACGCCTCAGTGGAGAGGAGACACGTTTTTCCCATATTAACTCTTACAGGAGAGAATTTCCCTTCCTAGGGGTAGATTTCATCTCACTTCCTGTTGTCTCCTTCCGTTTGCAAGTAGGAGTCGTTTGTGAGTTGGATGTTTGAAAGTAGGGGCCTGCCCTATATACTCTGCAGAAATTGGGGCCTTAGGTGTTGGTGTTGCCACAACACTGTAAGCCCTCACAGTTACTCTTGGTGGGCGCAGGAACGGGCCCTGCTGTGAAATATTAGATCAAGAATTGTAATTACATGCCATTGTTGAACAGTGGTAGAAAAATTGGGCCTTTGGTGGTGGTGGTGGTGGTGGTGCTGGTGCCACAACACTGTAAGTCCTCACAGTTACTCTTGGTGGGCACTGGAACGGGCCCTGCTGTGAAATATATCAAGAATTGTAATTACATGCACCTGTTGAACAGGGGCAGAAAAAAATGGGCCTTTGGTGGTGGTGGTGGTGTTGCCACAACACTGTAAGCCCTCACAGTTACTCTTGGTGGGTGCAGGAATGGGCCCTGCTGTGAAATATTAGATCAAAAATTGTAATTACACGCCCCTGTTAAACAGGGGCAGAAAAATTGGGACTTAGCCACTGCTGCCACAACACTGCAACCCCTCACAGATACTATAGTTGGAGCACAGGAATGAGCCCTTCTGCAAAGTATTGCTTCAAAAATTGTAATTGCATGCCCCTGTTAAACAGGGGCAGAAAAATGGGCCTTAGCCACTGGTGGCGGTGCCCAGAGCCAAAAATGTTCTTACAAGCTATCAGCATGAAAATTGAGGAGGAAGAGGATTGTCACTCAGCATAACAGGATAGTCATTCAGCATCAGCATAGGTAGTCTTGAAGGGATCTCACATTAAAAAAAAATTATTCGGCTACATAAGCATCAGGTGCTTGGTAGCTGGGGATTCAAGACCGATTCATTTTTATGAAGGTCAGCCAATCGACCGATTCGATGGACAGGCGCACCCTGTGATCGGTTACAAAGCCTCCAGCAGCACTGAATGTGCGTTCCGAAAGAACGCTGGATGCAGGACAGGCTAGTAGCTCAATTGCATACTGTGCAAGCTCTGGCCAGTGATCCATCCTCAAGACCCAGTAACCCAGAGAATTTTCGGTGCGAAAGGTGTCCAAGTCTGATCTTGCCCCTAGGTATTCCTGCACCATGTGAATCAGACGCTGGCGATGGTTGCTGGAACCGATTATACCTTGGGGCTGCGGACTAAAAAATTATCTGAACGCATCGGTCAGACGACCACCTTCTCCACCGCTCCTTCTGTGACTGACCGAAGCCTCAGCAACAGGACAGGCCAGTAGCTCAATTGCATACTGTGCAAGCTCTGGCCAGTGATCCATTCTCAAGACCCAGTAACCCAGAGGATTTTGGGTGGGAAAGGTGTCCAAGTCTGATCTTGCCCCTAGGTATTCCTGCACCATGTGAATCAGACGCTGGCGATGGTTGCTGGAACCGATCATACCTTGAGGCTGCGGACTAAAAAATTGTCTGAACGCATCGGTCAGACGACCACCTTCTCCACCGCTCCTTCTGTGACTGACCTAAGCCTCAGCAACACGTTCTCCAGGAGGACCAGAACCTCCCAGGCTCTGGAAACGCGTTGCACAAACCTTTCTGCAAGGCCTCCCGAAGATGTTTCATCCTCTGCTCCCTCTGCGACGGCAAGATAAGGTCCGCAACCTTATCCTTGTAACGTGGATCAAGCAGGGTTGCCAGCCAGTAATGATCCCTTCCCTTGATACCACAAATACGAGGATCCTTCCGCAGGCTTTTCAGGATCAGGGAGGCCATGCAGTGTAGGTTTGCTGAGGCATTCGGTCCAGAGTCCTCTGGGTCACTAAGGACGACATGATCCGCAGCCACCTCCTCCCAGCCACGTACAAGTCCATGGGTTTCTTCGGACTGTAAATGATCCCTTGAAGACTGCTGCTGATGCTGAGTGTCAGGCTCCACCTCCATGCTGACACAATCCTCCTCCTCCTCGTCCTCTTCTTGTGTGATCAGCGGGCACGCAGGAACACTGTCTGGATAAACGGGGCCTTGAGAGGTAAGGAAGTCCTCCTCTTCCTCCCTCTGTTCTGCCTCAAGTGCCCTGTCCATTATTCCACACAGTGTGTCCTCCAACAGGTGGACAAGAGGGACAGTATCACTGATGCATGCACTGTCACTGCTCACCATCCTCGTGGCCTCCTCAAATGGTGACAGGACAGTGCATGCATCCCTGATCATAGCCCACTGGTGTGGGGAAAAAAACAAGCTCCCCTGACCCTGTCCTGGTGCCATAGTTGCATAGGTACTCATTGATGGCCCTCTGCTGCATGTGCAGCCACTGCAGCATGGCCAACGTTGAGTTGTACCTGGTGGGAATGTCCCAGATTAGGCGGTTTTTGGGCAGGTTAAATTCCTTTTGGAGGTCAGCCAGCCGAGCACTGGCATTATATGACCTGCGGAAATGCACACAGACTTTCCTGGCCTGCCTCAGGATATCCTGTAAGCCTGGGTACCTGTCCAAGAACCGCTGCACCACCAAGTTAAGGACGTGAGCCAAACAGGGCACATGGGTCAGTTGTACCTGTCTGAGGGCGGAGAGGAGGTTGTCGCAAACCACCATACCTGGCTTAAGCTGGCGTGGCGTCAACCACCTCTGAACCTGCTCCTGCAGAGCTGACAGAATCTCTAACCCAGTGTGGCTCCTGTCCCCCAAGCCCACCAGCTCAAGCACCGCATGGCATCTTTTTTCCTGCGTGCTTGCGTAGCCCCTTGAATGCCTACAGAGCAACGCTGGTCCCGAGCACAAATCGGCACAGGAAGAGGCCATGGAGGAAGAAGAAGAGGAGGGGTGGAGGAGAGAGGTGTGGCAGAATCACCACTAGTAGAATTTTGGAGGCGTGGTGGTGGAACAACCTCCAACACTACTGCACCCTGTCCTGCATCCTTCCCAGCTGCCAGAAGAGTCACCCAGTGCGCGGTGAAAGATAGGTAACGTCCCTGTCCATGCCTGCTGGACCATGAGTCAGCGGTAATATGCACCTTACCGCTAACCGCCCTGTCCAGCGAGGCCAAGACATTGCCTTCCACATGCCGGTAGAGAGCCGGTGTCTTGCCGAGAAAGTTCCCCCGGCGGATAAGGACCCCCCCCCGTACTGCACAGGCGCATCGCTTGCACAGTACGAACTACTAGGAGACGCCGAAGATAGCCGAATCTGAAAATCTTCAATCAGCTGTACACAGCGCCTGCGCCCTGGGTCCAGGTTCAAGCCCCACCATCCAAGTGGACCTAGAGAAAGAATAAAAAAGTGCCTAGCGAAGCGAGGCCATGCCCGAAGCATGGCGAGTGAAGTGAGCCCGCGAGGGGCCCTCTTACAGGCGCCGTGTACAGCTGATTTCCACCTATTCTGCTTCGGCTATTTCTGCTGGCTCCTACTGCGCAGGCGCAGCGCCTGCGTAGTAGAGGGGGGTCCTTATTCGCCGAGGGGAACTTTCTCGGCAGAACACCGGAATCGCCTTCCGTGAGAAAAAGTGGCATTTGGGAACCTGCCACTGAGGAACCGCACATTCCACAAACTCACGGAAGGGGGCAGAGTCTACCAACTGAAAAGGCAGCAGTTTAAGTGTTAGCAATTTAGCCAAGCTAGCATTCAACCGCGGGGCATGTGGATGTCTGGGAGCAGGGAAATTTGCCTGGTACAATCTGATGTCGGTGTACTGAACAGATTGCCAGTAAGTACTTGGCTGTGACACACCTAATTCTACACCTTCATTCCTCTCAGTGCAGGTTTCAGAGAGGACTGAAGGTATAGTGGGGTTGGAGATCCCAGCTGATGAGGAGCAAGGAGAAGTCTGCTTTGTTCTTTGGTGTGGGTCTTTTAGGTAAGCTTGCCAATGAACTGCATGGCAGGTCGACATATGTCCGGTCAAGCATGTGGTGCCCAAGCGGGTGATGTTTTGGCCACGCGAGATACGCTTGAGACATATGTTGCAAATAGCAGTGGTGCGATCTGATGCACTCGTCTCAGAAAAGGCCCACACTTTTTGAATAACGCGTAGAGACAGCAGCGTCCTGCACATGTGGAGCTCTGCGGTGTGATGCACTCGGTGTGCTGCCCTTAAGCTGGCCCCTGGAGGGCATCCTGCCTTGTTGGAGATGTGCCTCCTCCTCCTCTCTCCTATCAGGCACCCACGTGGAGTCAGTGACTTCCTCAACATCACCTCCCTCCTCATCAATGGAGCAAACCTGGCAGTATCTCTCTGGGCTCACGTTACTGCCTTCCTCTAGCTGGGTACCATCATCGGAGGCTTCAAAATGCTGAGCATCCTCCTGGAGCATGTACCCAACACTGTGGTCAAACAGTTTGGGGGACTCCTCAGGAGCACATGGTGGGGCCAGGGAAGGAGTGACTGATGCCATTGAGCCGAGGGAAGAGGCCGCGTTGGCAGCTGCTTTGCCAAAGTACCCTGAGCCTGGGTGAGAGAGGATGAGGACGGCATGGTCATCCACTCTACTAAGTCTTCAGCATGTTGCGGCTCAACATGGCCAGCTGCCGAAAAAAAGGACAAGCGTGTCCCACGGCCACTTGCTGATGAGGACGCACCGTGTCCATGACCAGCACTTTTGCCTCTAGACACAGAGCCTGCTTGCCCTCTTTTATTGGCTTGTGACTGTCTGCCTCTCCTTGTTGGCCTTCCAGACATACTAATGGCCTGCAGTGAGATGTAGCTGCACAAAGCTGGGACGTGTATATACCGTATATATACTGATTATACTGCAGCTAGCAGAATCAACTGCCTGCCTATAGTATTATTAGTATGAGAACACCAGCAATTGTCTTCAGGTAGCTTTAGGTGCACACTGTGCAGAGGACACAGTGCACTAACTATAAATACTGCAGCTGCCTGCCTGTGGCATTAATAGGATCAGAACACCAGCAATTGTCTTCAGGTAGCTTTAGGTGCACACTGTGCAGAGGACACAATACACTAACCGTAAATACTGCAGCTGCCTGCCTTTGGTATTAATAGGATCAGAAGAACACCAGCAATTGTCTTCGGGTAGCTTTAGGAGCACACTGTGCAGAGGACACAGTACACTAACTGTAAATACTGCAGCTGCCTGCCTGTGGTATTAATAGGATCAGAACAGCAATTGTCTTCAGGTAGCTTTAGGTGCACACTGTGCAGAGGACACAGTACACTAACTGTAAATACTGCAGCTGACTGCCTGTGGTATTAATAGGATCAGAACATCAGCAATTGTCTTCAGGTAGTTTTAGGTGCACACTGTGCAGAGGACACAGTACACTAACTGTAAATACTGCAGCTGCCTGCCTGTGGTACTAATAGGATCAGAAGAACACCAGCAATTTTCTTCAGGTAGCTTTAGGTGCACACTGCAAAGAACACAGTACACTAACTGTAAATACTGTAAAAACACCTGCCTGCCTGTCAGTAGGAAGAGAATAACAGAAACAGATCTAGCTAAACTGAATTCAGTGTATATATATATATATATATATATATATATATATATATATATATATACACAACACCTAGAATGCATATATATACACAATACACAAGTGCAGCTAACTGACTCGCCTGCCTACTCTATCTAACTTAAATCAAATGTCACTGTCTCTCTGTCTATCTCTCTCCGCTGCCGCAACACACTACACAAGGCTGCCATGCAGGTGGCCTTATATAGTGTCGGGCATGTACTAAACCCCCTGAGCCATAATTGGCCAAAGCCACCCTGGCTTTGGCCAATTACGGCTCTCTGTACAGACGGCGTTGTGATGGGCAAAGCATGCGGGTCATAGTGCACGCTTGTCAATCATCAGCCAGCAATGCACTGCGATGCCGCAGTGAATTATGGGCTGTGACGCGCCACTCAAATTTGGCGCGAACGGCCCATAACATTCGAAATTCGACCAATGGTCGAACAGTCGAACATGGGTTTGACTCATACTCGAAGCTCATCCCTATTGACTCCATTAAGGCATTTGACAGTGTTGGCTGGTGGTATCTGTGGGCTGTGTTGTCCAAGTTCGGGTTTGAATCCAGGTTCATCAGGTGGGTACGGCTGCTTTATGACACACCACAGGCTCCCATACGCATGTCAGATAGGTTGTCACACGCCTTTGAACTGGGCAGGGGAACTAGGCAGGGATGTCCCCTGTCTCCCCTACTCTTTGTTCTGGCCATTGAGCCCTTTGTGGCTCAAGTGAGGAACCGCCCAGGGATTAAGGGATTCTGTTATGGTGAACTGCATGAAAAAATCATGCTTTATGCTGATGATATGCTTCTCTTCTTGGAAGATGTGGAGGAATCCTTGATTCAGGTAATGTCCCTTATCACGGAATTCGGCCTTTTTTCTGGTCTTACCATTAACTGGACCAAGCCTTAATGTTTATAGATGGGACCCCCACACCCAGTGAGGGGCCCTCTTGCCCAGTACCCATAGTGTCCACTTTCAAATACTTAGGTATACACATCTCCCCTAAACTAAGTGAATTTTGCAAACTGAACATATATCCCCTGCTAACTAATTTTAGAGATAAAATAAACAGATGGAACAAACTTAAAATGTCCAGAAAAGCCAAACCTCATCAAGATGATTCTGATGCCGCAGTTTTTATACATGCTACATAACACACTGAAGATATTTAGAGATTGTCAACTCCTTATTCAGGCTGTTACTATGTTACATCAAACCCCCTACAATTAAATTAGAGCAATTACAATACCCGAAGGAGGGGGGGCCTTACCCTTCCCAACCCTTGGATATATTACCTGGCCGCACAGCTACAGCATCTGATAGGTGCCATGGCCCCCTCGCCGACGAGCTCATCGGCCAAACTCATGCTGATTGGCTCGGGGCGGAATCTATACCCAAGGGACTAAAAGCTTGTCACTTTCAAAGGCCCAACAAACAAATGCCCACATATACACTCCTTCAGAAGGTGTGGAACAAGACTAAACAACTACAAAGCGTGACGGGGTTCACAGCCTACAGCCCACTATGGGGAAATAAAACATACGCAGAATTAGCTAAAATCCGACAGGGACCCAGGTGGCGTCCCATGGGTATAACTCATCTGAGACATATTTTTCATAATGGGACCTTGCGCTCTTTCAATGACCTACAATCCAGATATGCATTACCTCCCAACATGCTATTTTATTATTTACAATTACAACACGCTGTTAGAGCACAAGGGGACGCAATGGAATGGATTCAGTCCCCCACCCCTGTCTTTCACATGCTACAGGACGCGTCCGATACAAAAAGGTATAATTTCACAATGTTACAATATGCTACTGTCGTCATTCTTGGACGGGCACCCCATGAAGGCAGTGACACAGTGGGAGGCAGATTTGGGTCCCATTACAGGGGAACTGTGGGAAGAGGCCCTACAGGCAGTTAATACATGCTCACTAAATTTGGCACAAAGGGTTTCTCAACTATACATATTATTGAGAGTGCACTATACCCCTGTGAAGCTTTACAAAATGGGCAGAGCACCCGACCCATTATGCGGCAGGTGCAGGGCGGTGCCTGGGGATCTGATTCACCTCCTCTGGCGTTGCCCCAAACTCCATAGATATTGGACGGAGGTTCTGGCTACACTGAAACAGGTGTTCCAGACCAATGTCCCCCTTGACCCACTGAATCGTTTACTGGGAGTTCTGGAGGGGACGATAGCAGAGGAGGGACAAGGGTTGCTTTTGCCAGAGCACTGTTCCAGGCCAGGAAAACAATCCTTATGAGCTGGAAATCAGCTGTACTAGTTTTAATTTTTAAGTTTTAATCTAAATATTAAAACTTAGATACAACACATGGGAAAAACACTCATAATGGAAAAGTACATATACCAGCACAGGGGAAACCTTGGAAAATTTGACAAACTATGGGACGCATGGCTTGCAACACCAGGAATAAGCCCTATGGAGTTAGTTCATATGAGGCCGTTGAGAGGTGTATAGGCGCAAAGCATAATGAGGGAGACATCTAGATGGATGTTCGATTACATGATGGGACCAGGACAGGGACACAGGAAGCGTGGAGTAAACGGTAGAGGGTAGCAGTGTGGCGCAAAATTAGATAAATCGAATAGTCTATGCAAAAGGGAACCAGGAACAGATGCTGAATTTAAGTATTGAGAATTGTAACAAATGACGGTTTGTTGGATAATCCAATATCTGGATAAAGTGTATTGTGTTTCATGTTTGAATGCATTGTTTGTTTTTTGAGCAATAAAAACCTTTTGATTAAAAAAAAAGCAAAACATCCCGTCCAATCTCTAGCAATACTTATTCCGGCCTCACACAGTCTGCTGATACCATTCATGCTCCATACACAAGGAGATTATAGCACAATGTGAGTCATTAGATATATGCAATTTGTTTTATTCCAAATTAGTTTTTCAAACAAAATTCCACAAATTTGTTCATTTGGAAACATTCAAATTAACAAGAATGAAAACCTGAAAATTAGAAAACCCAAAAATTCTAAAATCTGAAATAATAACTAACTAATAATAACTATTACTAGCTATTAAATTATAGGTATTGGAATTTCCTTTCAAATTTGGTTGTTAGTGAACAAAACGAATACAAATTATCCAAAGTTACGAATTATCCAAAATAATGGATGCCGCATCTAAACGAATAGAACGTAATGAATTCATAATAATAATAATAATAACTTTTTTATCATTTTTTTCATTATTAATTTGTTGCCTTCCATTTGTTTAGATGTGGCATGCGTTATTTCAGATAATTTATAACTTTGGATAAATTCGTATTCATTACGTTCACTAACAGCCAAATTTGAAAGGAAATTCCAATACCTATAATTTAATAGTTATTTATTATTATTTAGTTGTTATTTCGGATTTTATCATTTTCGGATTTTTGAATTTTTAGATTTTCGTTCTTATTTTCGAATTTTTTAATTTTCAGATTTGAAATTTACGAATTTTCGAATTTGCGAATTTTTACATTTCCGAATTTTCAAATTTACACATTTATTTCAAATAATAAATTTTGATCATAGGGAATGACCCGAAAAATTAAAAAAAAAATGAATGAAACAAAAACAAACTTTTTGTTGGCAGTGCACATGTCTACGAGTCATGTCTGTGGTATTCTGTGGTTATCCTGTGTATGGAGATATCACCGTCTCTACACATGGATAATAATATCGGGGTGTCTACTCCATTATAATATTTTTCTATGCTATTCTAATTCTATTTCCTGAAGTGTTATAAAGTGGCCTGATATAAATGATTCCAATAAAGAGAAATGAGTTCCATTCATGTAGAGAATAGTTACATTCATTCCCGGGGGAGAAATTCATTTTCTTCTGGTAACATTCTTCTCTTCTACAGATTGTCCTTTAATCGCCTGACAGACAGGTCCTGCCCCCACCTGGCATCTGGAATAAGAAATAACCAGACACTGAGGAGACTGGGCCTGTCTAGGAACAATCTGAAGGGTCGTCATTTCAGGGATCTGATGGAAGCTCTGACAACAAGTCGGTTAGAGGAATTACAGTGAGTATAACAGGACTGACTGAGACAATAATATTCTGGGACAGTTTTATATCTAAACCAAATAATAATATTAATAATAATAATAATAATAACAATAATAATAATGCAATTATATGGATTTCCCTTTTGTCTCAGTATATGGCCAATCCTGGACTGTTATCTAATTCTTGAATCCTATCACAATCTGTTATCAGCCATGAAAGAGGCACTTCATAAAACCTACTTAAAAATCTGATATTCTCTTTGGTCTGGTAGCTAGTGTCAAGAATATTTCGCTATACCTAATCAATTTCACCTGCGCTAATATGCGCCCTTTCAGTATAATGGTATAATGCATCTTTAAATAATCCGTGTCTCCCACATTTCCTCAGTAAATAGACATAGTCACCATCTTAGCTCCATCGCTCCTCCAACTGCCTGCCAAGCAGTGCACTGGCTCTTTTATTCCAAGACAACAAAACCAATCACAAACAGGGAGCCCTGGCTCCAACAGTCACTTCCTTCACAGGATATGACCTCACAGGATATGACCAAACAGGATATGACCAAACAGGACATGAGTTTATACAACGACCAATGACTACCATTCCTGCTGATGGGAGATTATCTGCAGTTGTACGCCATGCACCAAATATGTTGATCAGGCATACAGGGGTGACACGAGCGCACATCCGCTAAACCGATAATGTCTTTGCAGAGCGAACACATCCCCCCAGACGAACGTCTGTACATCGCACAGGGGCCCTTTCGCTAGCGGACATATCCCCACTCTGCAAACACCTCTATCTAACCTCAGAAAGTTTTCCATTACCAAACGGATCTCAACCAGTGTCAGTCTGCCCCAGTCAGATCTTTAGAGCAGGTTGCAGGAGAACTAACACCAGGAGACACTATGACAATACATATTAAAATTCATCTTCAAAAAAAATTTCCACAACAGTCCCTCCTCTTGTCATATGCTCCCATGTGTTCCTCGATGAATCTTGATCTTCTTCTTACACCTGGAAATGAATCAGTCCTTACAGTCCATATGAGTCCATAAAAAGGGAAACACAGCTTGACATGTAGACTCTGTTCTTCAGGAGGAATGACTTAGAGAAGGACATGAAGGCCGGTCTGTCTGGGATTCTCTGTGTCTTGTATGTGGGTTGGGCTTCTGGGCATCTCATTTGCTCAGGCTCTGTTCACTCGTCCAATCAGGCAACAGTAGCACCTCATTATTGCATATAGAAGGAATAGAAACGAGAAAAACATGAGTATATATACCCCTACTTCCTTCAACTATGATCCGCAGCAAAATAAAAAAATACCCAAAGATTCCCAGAACCTTAAAAGGACTTCAACCTTCACCAGCTATAGCTCTGGCTTTGCCTTGCAGGGATCTAAACCTTATCCATATGGGCCTGAACTTTGTCACCAGTATCCCCGATCCAGATACAACAAGGTTTACCTATGAATTCTCAGAAATCCCCCTTGGACTGTGAGAACTTCCTTGTAGGTTCAACAGTTACATTGAACATCCCATCCAAAACAGATGAGAAATTGTTCAATCATTTCATAAGCTCAAGCCCCCATCGTGTACTAGCAGGAAACCATGCCCAGATCGGGGTTGGTGAGCAATTCCCTTCCAGCTGTCCCTGCCATTCTTACCTTCTCTCGCGCCATCAGATACTCACGATCGACCGCGACATAAGATGCTGGGACGAGTTTCACCCGGACTCATTAACCTCTTGCATTAGGGGAATTACCTTATAAGCTGTAGATCTGCATTAATACCAAACTAAAGTTGAAGCACACTTGTGGGCTTGTCATGGTTATGCAATAGAGTTTGTTTTTCAGCTTACCTGTCTCCATGTGTTCATCTCTATAGACCAGCTGTCTCTCACCTAACTGATTTTATTAACTCTCCTCTAGCATGGCTCCAACCCAGCTCCTACCAGAGAACTCTATATTAACCTCTGCACTGCATGCCAGCCCTGCTGATCAACCTTTGTGTGTTTGGCTTCCTGTTCCTGCCTGCCGTGTGCTCTACGTTTGTTTCTGTTACCGACCTTGGCGTGTTCTCTACTATTCCTGTCTGCTCGTGACGCTGACCTTTGGCGTGTCCCCGACCATCCCTGTTTTCCTGTGACCCTGAACCTTGGTGTGTACTCTGTTGTCCTTGTCTGCTTGTGGCCCTGATCTTGGCTTATTCCTTTACTATCCCTATCCTCCTGTTGCCTGCTGTGGGTGTGAGCTGGGGGACCCTGGGGGTTGCGACCTGGAGCCAGTTGCAGCCCAGTCCATCCTCACCACTAGAGGCTCTGGTGAACACCTGCTGGCTCTCAGACTCCGCACCCCAGGGAATCCTACGCTGTAACCCCTGTGGGATCCGTGTTGGTGTCCCAGCGGCCCTACCTTCCTTACACCCGGACTCCCATCCGCAGCAGTCAGCCGTAGGGTCCACTACCTTGCGGTGCACTCCTGATCCCAATGGTGTGCATCTGTCACCTAGCCTCAAGGTGACCTGACATGGCTACCTAGTTGTCCCGATACCAAAGCTGGCAAGAACCTATTGTTAAAATTATTATTTATTATAATTTATTATTATAGCTAATTTTACCCTCTAGAAATGTACCATTAAATTCCATTGACAAGTGTCTGGATTTTACTAGTTTGTCAAAACTCCTCATACTAATATGAACATCCTATATAGTATGTACCGCCGTCATCGCTGGGGCACTAGAGCTTGGTGGAGACACAGAGTAGACCCAACCATGTGTCCTGTTTGCTTTCTTAGCTAGTTGGAAAATACACTTTAAAAATATAAATAAACAAAGATCCTCATCCTTTGGTGTAGTTAAGCAGCTTCTTGCAGTGGCTGGCGTGGATCCAGTTGTCTCATCCCTCAAGCTTTTTACAATGACCCAGTCACCTGGTTGGAAAGAATGTATTTTATTGTGTCAGGGTCCAGGAGGGACTCATGAACCCTGTGGTGGACCTTTTGAAGTTCATGTTACAGTGGCTGCACCCACCCCATCAGCGGAGAATGTCGACACCTGCTGAGGAAAGTTTGGTTGACCTCTAAACAAACCTCATATGTCAATAACCCAGACATGTGGGACTGTGGTCACTGCATAACTTGTGTGTGGCTTACTATCTGGGGTGTAATACCTGGAACCATTGACACAAAGCGTCCTTCACCAGACTGCTGATTCAAATTCCATCAAAGAAAGACAGTCGTGGAACCTGTCATTCCTACTAGGTCACTGTCAGGTCACCTTGAGGTTAGGTGACAGATGCACTCTGTAGGAGTCAGAAGTGCACCGCAAGGTAGTGGACCCTAAGACTGACTGCTGCGGATTGAACCCTGGGAGGTTCAGGAAGCAGGTCTACTGGATCACTGACACAGATCCCACTGGGAGCTAGAGCATAGATTCCCCAGGGCGTGGAGTCTAAGAGCCAGCAGGTGTTCACCAGAGCCTCCAGTGGTGAGGATGGACTGCGCTGCAGTCTGGCTCCAGGTCGCGGCCCCCAGGGTCTCACAGCTCACGCTCACGGTAGACTACAGGAGAAGAGGAAAGAGGCAGCAGGCTGGAACAACATGGAAAGTAAGGGACAAGCCAAGGTCAGGGCCACAAGCAGACAAGGACAACAGAGTTCACGCCAAGGTTCAGGGTCACAGGCAAACAGGGATGGTCGGGGACACGCCAAAGGTCAGGGTCACGAGCAGACAGGAATAGTTAAGAACAGGCCAAAGTCAGTAACTGGAATCAGATGTAGGAAACACAGCAAGTACACACGAAAGCTAACACACAATGGTTGATCAGCACTGCTGGTTTGCAGTGCACAGGTTAATATAGGGTTCCCTGATAGGGCCTGGGGTGGGGCCATGCTTAGAGGAGAGGTTACAAAAGCAGTCAGGTGAAGGTCAGCTGGTCTCTAGAGATGAACACATGGAGACAGGTAAGCTGACCTGACAAACTCTATTGCATAACCATGACAGTCACAAACTTGGCTAAAATTAGAGCGGTTAGTATTATTGGGTTGAAAATTTGTCATTCTCACCACTATCGTCCCCCCATTTTCTTCCTCATTACAAACTGGAGGAAGACATGCAGGGTTTAGAATGGTGCAGAAAAAAACCCAATGAAACAGTGAAATAGCCTATGATACTTTTACCTTCTTAGGCATGTGTATTTATGCATGTGTACAGCTATCTACATACACCTGCTTTCTATGTACACACACTTTCAGAAACTCCTTGGACCTGAAAAGATACTTATAAACAAAAGTTATTACTCTATCCTTAATATTTAACCTGCATAGAATGGTAAACAATACAACATTTGTGTACATTGGTAAATTGTCACTAACATTCCTCAAAACTGACAACAACTAAACCCTCTGTAACCCTTACTTTCACGTCCCTGCTAAAATACAACAGCCGCGACATGTAAGAGGGCTGTCGCAGTAGGTTCAAACATATTCTTGTAACTACATACACACAATGAGAAGACTAAGATATGAGACAAACATTTAGATACAAATGTGGGGGAGATTTTTCATAGTTCCCAAAACAAAAATGAAAAAAACAAAACAACTGGACGGAATGCTGCCTTCACTCTTTTAGTAATAGAAAAAAATACAATGGGCAAGACACGAGAACAGCTCGAAATCTTTGCATGGACCTGCCACACAAAGTCCAAAAACAGGCATGAAAATTTTTAAACACACAAATGTGTACTACACATCCATCAATCCACTCATCATTACAGATTTCTGAAGCCACAGCTGAACTACTTCCAAGGTCTTTTTATTCTGGGGTCTCGTACCTCCAGACATCAAAAGTACCTTCCAAAGGAATACACCTTACTGTACCCTCTGACCATATATGCCAATCTTTAAGGAGTTTAATGGCCTTTTCCCCAAAACTAGACTTCATGTACTGTGCAACCGTCTGACTGTGGGAAGCCTCGCATCCCTTCCCTTGCACGGATTGCTCATTACCCATGGCGATTCGAATCGGCTTATCGTCTTACCCCTGCGTTCAGGGAAACCATTTCACCCAGTTAGCAGAGCACCGCCTGGTGCCTTCTTTTACGGTGGATTGACGGACTACAACCATTGTATCTGGTCCAGTCCCCCAACTAGAAACCCTAACCGAGGCGTCAACTCTATGATTTGTTGTCCCAATACCTTTGGCACAGAACTACAGAGTACCAGTCTTTTAACAACCGACTATTAACTATGCCAAATGATTAATCAACAACCACAGATCAACCCCCAAATTATGTCTCTACCCCTCACAGTGTATGCATACGCAAGCGCATTGCTCTGTACGACCGTACACTGGTTCGCCAGACTAAACTGCACAGAATGATGTGGCTTCTCTCTGTACCTAGATATTACAACAATAATGTGGATGCCTCCTGTTTGCTCTCTACCCAAGACTGTATTATAGTATAAAACGTCACAAAACTGGAATTATTATTATTATACAGGATTTATATATCGCCGACAGTTTACGCAGCGCTTTACAACATTAGGGCAGACAGTACAAGTACAATACAATTCAATACAGGAGGAATCAGAGGGCCCTGCTAGTTAGAGCTTACAATCTAGGATGGAGGGTCAAGATATACAAAAGGGTAATAGCTGTGGGGGATGAGCTAATGGAGAAAATAGTGCAGTTGTTAGATGGAGGCAGGATAGGCTTCTCTGAAGAGGAAAGTTTTCAGGGATAGCCTAAAAGTGGATACATTTGGAGACAGTCTGACAGATTGGGGTAGGGAATTCCAGAGGATGGGCGAGGCTCGGGAGAAGTCCTGGAGGCGGATATGGGAGGAGGTGATGAGGGAGCTAGAGAGCAGGAGATCTTGGGAGGAACGGAGATGGCGTTTAGGTTGGTATTTTGAGACTAGGTTAGTGATGTAGCTGGGGGCAGAGTTGTGGATGGCTTTGTAACTTATTGTTAGTATTTTGAATTTAATTTGTTGGACGAGAGGTAGCCAATGGAGGGATTGGCAGAGAGGGGTAGCAGACACTGAGCGGTTTGTAAGGTGGATGAGTCTGGCAGTCGCATTCATGATGGACTGAAGGGGGGATAGTCTATTTAAAGGTAAGCCAATGAGGAGTGAGTTGCAGTAGTCAAGGCGAGAGATTAACCAGGGAGTGAATCAGGAGCTTTGTGGTTTCACTGGTTAGAAAGGGACGTAGTTTAGAGATGTTGCGGAGGTTGAGGCGGCAAGCTTTGGAAAGTGATTGGATATGGGGCTGAAAGGAGAGTTCAGAATCTAGGATAACACCTAGCACCCCGACATGTGGGGACGGGTGGATGGTTTTGCCATTGCTCTTCACAGAGAAGCTCGGTTTTGGACAAGTTGAGTTTGAGGAAGTGGTGTGACATCCATACAGATATGTCGGTTAGTAAGTTAGTGATGCGTGAGGAGACTGATGGAGTGAGTTGAGGGGTGGAGAGATAGATTTGTGTGTCATCAGCATAAAAATGATATTGAAAGCCGTGAGAGGCTATCAGCTGACCCAGGGAAGAGGTGTAGATTGAAAATAAAAGAGGTCCAAGAACAGAACCTTGGGGGACCCCGACAGAGAAGGGAAGAGGAGTGGAGAAAGTAGAATTGTAAGTGACACTGAAGGTGCGTTGGGATAGGTAGGATGAGAGCCACTGAAGAGCACAGTCACGGAGTAAAGTTTTTTTTTGAGGAGGGGGTGGTCAACTGTGTCAAAGGCAGCTGAAAGATCCAGAAGTAGGAGTACAGAATAGTGTCCGTTGGTTTTTGCAGTTAGTAGGTCATTTGTGAGTTTTAAAAGAGCAGTTTCTGTGGAGTGTTGAGGGCGAAATCCAGATTGAAGGGGATCAAGAAGGTTGTTTTTAATGAGGTGGTCGTAGGTTGTTAAGATTGGTAGGGTCCAAGGACAGCTTTTTGAGTATGGGGGTGACATGTTTTAGAGCATTGGGGAAGATGCCAGAGGTGAGGGAGAGATTGAAGATGTGGGTTAAAGAGTGTAGGATGGGGTCAGAGGGTGACCGTAGCATTTGAGAGGGAATAGGGTCCAGGGGACAGGTGGTGAAGTGGGCGATAGAAAGGAGCTTAGCAACTTCATCTGGAGTAGCAGATTTGAATAGGGGGAGTGTCAGTTGTATCTGTTGACATGGGGTCTTAGCTGGGGGAGATACCTGTAGAGTGGAGATTTCATCACGGATTGTATCAATCTTGTTTTTGAAGTGATTAGCGATTTCCTGGGCAGTGAGTAAGTCAGTGGGGGGAGGCGGTGGAGGACAAAGTAGAGAGTTGAAGGTAGAGAAGCGTTTACGGGGATTGGATGAGAAGGTGTTAATAAGAGTTGTAAAATAGGTTTGCTTGGCAGTGTGGAGGAAAGAATAGTATTTTTGGAGGGCAGATTTGTATTGGTTGAAGTCTTTGAGAGACTTAGTCTTGTGCCACAGACGCTCAAGAGCGTGACTACGTTTTTTGAGAATTTTAGTGTCATCTGTTTGCCAGGGTTGTAGGGGTCGAGGCCTGATTCTGCGTGTAGTGAGGGGAGCGAGCTTGTCCAGGGTGGAGGACAGAGATTTATTGTAGATGGACATGGCTTGGTTGGGGCAGGACAGGGGAGAGATTTTGTCATAGAGGTGGTCGGTAGCAGAATAGAGGAGAGAGGAGTTGAAGTTGCGAAAGTTTCTACGGGTGATGGTTAGGCCATTGGAGGGAAAAGGTGGTGGAAGACAGGGGGAGAAAGAAACTAATAAGGTGGTGGTCGGAGAGAGGAAAAGGATTGTTTGAGAAGTTGCATGGAGTGCATAGGTAAGAGAATACAAGGTTAAGGGTGTTGCCATCAGAGTGAGTAGAAGCCTGTACCCATTGCTTCAGGTCAAATGAAGAGGTTAGACTAAGAAGTTTAGAAGTAGCAGAAGTGTTTGTATTAGCAGGGATGTTGAAATCACCGAGAAGGATTGTGGGAATATCCGAAGAGAGAAAGTAGGGTAGCCAGGCAGAAAACTCATCAAGGAAAGTCGATTATGGTCCAGGGGGCCAGTAGATCACAGCAATTCTTAGGCAAGTAGGAGAGAATAGACGTATACAGTGGGCTTCGAATGATGAGAGTGAAAAAGAGGGAGGAGGGTGAATGTGCTCTGGGGGGATAGGAGGAATCCCACTCCACCTCCCTTGCGTCCATTAGGCCTGGGGGAGTGAGTCCAGTGAAGGCCACCCTGGGAGAGGGAAGCAGGAGAAGGGGTGTCATATTCGTGGAGCCAGGTTTCTGTGAGAGCAAGTAGATTAAAGGAATTAGTGACAAAGACGTCATGAACAGCAGTGAGTTTGTTGCAGACAGAGCAGGCGTTCCAGAGGGCGCAGGAGAGAGGGAGGCTGGTGTTGGCAAGAAGAGGAATTAAAATTTAAAAACCAAAATGATTTTGTCATACTTCCAAACACGAGTCAAAAGACCCCAAGCTCCTCCCACCAACTTCCTGTTGCACACCTGCAAAGAATTTCCTGTCTTCTCAGCTCTAAAAACCCATCTAACTGGTTTATTTAAATATCAATGAACAGGAAGAGGAGGGGGGAGGGGAAGCCTAGTTTCAAATTATGTCTATCAAGACATTAAAAAATCTATGGCGCGGGGGGGCGTGGCCTGACCTGGCATGGAGATGGAAGCCTAATCCCCGAGCTCCTGCCGCCACAGGAATAACCTGACTAACTTTGGAGGAATTCCGACCCCATTCTACTCACAAATTATGGGCACTGCCTCCCGGAACTCTTCGGCTTCTAGATCCCGCTCCCCCCGGGAACTAAACGGGGGGTTAAACCACAATATTCCGGAGATGTTCCGCTCCCATAGAGGGAATATGGCGTCTTCCCGCCACGGATCGTCCCACACACAGCCGCTACCTTCACCGCCGGCGGAACCACAGTCTCACTCCCGAACACACGGAGCCGGTATTGAGCTTTCCCCACAACCTCCTATCTGTATGCAGGACCTACGGGCGATTGCAGACGACATAAAGGACACTCTTTCCGCCGCAATCTCGGAGCTCAGATTAGACATACGCGCTCTGAATGACCGTGTCCACATTGTTGAAAAAACTGCGGATCGCCACGAATCAATATTATGCAAAGCAGCCACCCGGATTGACTCACACACACTGCAGATGAGGGACATGCAGCGCCATTTAGAAGACCTCGATAACAGAGGTCGGATACACAATCTCCGGATACGGGGCCTGCCGGAAACGTTCGAGGGAGACAATATGCCAGCCGCAGTGATCAGCCTCTTTAACAATCTACTCAGCAGACCGCCACAGACACCAATAGCTATGGAGAGAATCCATCGGGCCCTGAGACCCAAGGGCAGAGAAACAGACCCGCCACGAGACATCATTGGCTGCATCGTTGATTATGCCATCTAAGAAGATATACTCCGACAAGCACGGGGCAGAACACAGATCATTCATGCTGGACATACCATACAGATATACCAAGACCTGTCCGGAATCACCTTGCAACACCGTCGGGACCTGAAACCTCTCCTTGACATCCTCCGCTCGAAAGGCATCCCATATAAATGGAAATATCTCTTCTGCCTATCTGCCTCAACGATGGGCCGTACGGCCCTTTTGAAAGTGCCAGAAGATCTGCCACAATTCTGTGGTGCCCTGGGAATACCACTTATAGAGGTGCCAAACTGGTACGCTGCATTCCGCCGCACTGTAGCCAGGAAGGCCGCCCCTGTGGAAGAACCAATGGAGGCACAAGAAACAAGGTACCGCAGGAGAATATCCCCATCGGCCCTTAGGTATCCTGTCGGCCCTCGCCCTGGGCACCCGGGTGTCAGTCCCACTGAATCACCCCATTCTAGGAGGGCTCGTAGGGACCGTTAATCAGCCTCAGATTCTTTCAAAACAGGTTATATCAGTTCCAGTTTACCTTTTCTGACATTTCTTTATTTGGTACCTGACAGTTACTGAATTTCGTTTTTATTTTGTTCTTATTACACTGGCCATCTAGCCTTTCTAGCCTCCTTTACAAGTCATGCTCCTGGACCTCAATTCTCCTCGCACACAACCCAAGGGTTGTCTTTGTCACGGATCAAATACCTTGGTTATGGCAGCATATCTCCCCGCCCACTCTCCACTCTGCCCGGCAACATCTCTCCGCGGTGGTTACTACAAGATCCACAACACACCACGGCACAGAGACCGCCCTCTTCAGGACTCACTGCAAGCTCCACCCTGCCGCCTCACACACAATGGATACAAGCCAGCGCGACGTGCAGACTGTGGACTTCCGAATATCTTACTCTGCCAGTGCAACAGACTTCCGCCCGCAGAACGCTTCCATCGCCCTTAGCAACGGACCATTAGAGGCTCTCTATTCACAGCTTATCTCTTTCAGTTAGACCCGGAACCAATCTCTCGCTCTTTACCGGTCCCTCACCCGCCTGGCATTGATCCTTGGGCTGACTCAAACACCTATCCTCTCTAAAAGCCAAAGACCACCTCTCACTGTATCCTCCTACTGAAAACAAGCAGAGAAGAGTCCTGGGCCCTATACCCATATGAACATCACCTCAAAAGCCCGCAAGTATACATATACTGCTATTCTAACTTTAGGAGACTGAACCTTATAGCACAACCATGTCGCCACCTCTGGGGTGCTTGTGGTGGTGTTTTTTTTTACCTTTTTAACCTGGCTCCTCCATTCTACTCAGCCGCCGACGCCCAGCTGAAGCTTTCCCTGCATTGAAGGGATTGGTTCTGCTGGCTGTCATCATACCGGCTCTGCTACGAGACAGAGTGTGGGCCCCAGCTCACTACCTAAATGTGCCCACATAAGGGAATCTTTACACCTATGACTTGCCTGACTATAGTACCTATGTAGGAATCCATTTTTACATTGACTGTTTAATGTTTTGGTAGACTCACTTGCTGTAATAGATGTCTGTTTATTCCTCCTTTACGATAATATAGCACCCTGTGGCAGCGGACTGTTATGTTTCTATAGTCCTCCTCCACTGCATAGGTTCTAAGCCAACCCCCACATGGTCGTTTTACTTAGTGTGGTTTCCGTCTGACAGGTAACCTCCTTGTATACGCACCGTATACTTTACCGATCTAGTGTACATACAGAGGCAGGTGGATATTTTCCTCCGTACCTCATCGGTAGTCCCCGGTGTCCCTCTTGCCCTTTTCTAGCATACCTCAAAAGTACCAAGTTAGCTCACCCTTCCCTGACTGCTTCCTTCCTTATCCTCTCCCACCACATGGCCAGCCCCACAGACTCCCACTTGACTCCGTGCCCCAAGAGCCCTCCCTTACTGACACTTACACTTCACTCGATCAACATTCAAGGCCTTAATACCCCCGAGAAAAGATCAAAACTCCTATACGCCTTACAACGTTCAAAAACACACATAGCCCTTATACAGGAAATGCATTTTAGATCGGATACAATCCCTAAACTACAGAATTCTCATTTCCCCACAGTATATCATGCCACCAATGCAGAGGCAAAATCCAAGGGCGTCTCTATCCTGATTTCCAAACACTGCCCCCTCCAGGTTACCGAGGTTTGTAAAGACCCACAGGGCAGATTTCTGTTCCTAAAAGGCACTATTCACCAAAGACCCATCACCATAGCTAATATCTATGCCCCCAATTCACACCAAGTAGCCTTTTTTCAATCCACCCTTCAACAACTCATAAGCTTCCAATCGGGAACTTTGATTATTGGTGGCGACTTCAACGTGGCTTTGAATCCCTCAATGGACACCTCTACTGGTGCCTCCTCTCTCACATATAGGGCTCTTCGAGCGATCAAATTACAACTTTATTGCTACATGATACCTGGCGTACGCTCCATCCTACGGTGAAGGACTTCACCTTCTTCTCTGCCCCACACAGCAAATATTCCAGGATCGACCACTTCTTCCTTTCACAAAACGATCTCTCCTACTTCACAAAAGCCTCAATAGATTCCCATGGTATTGTCGGACCACAACCCCATCTCCATGACAATAACCTTACCAACGACCCAATCCAGATCCCATATCTGGAGGCTTGACAACTCCCTCTTGACTGACCCTACCAATACACAACAGATAGCCACCAGCCTTTCACATTTCTTTGCAGACAACACGTCCGAGGAGGTTTCCACGTCCACCACCTGAGCTGCACACAAATGTGTCATCAGAGGAAAACTAATTTCCTTAGCCGCTAGCCGCTCTAAAGCAGCACAAGCCCGTATCAACGATCTTACCATGGGCATCAGCATATTGGAACGTGCCCATAAAGCTTCGTTAGCCACTTCCACTTTAGCCGACCTCACACAGGCTAGGGAAGAACTCTTTCTGGAAATTAATAATAAACTAAAACGCAAATTTGCTCTTTCCCAAAAAATGTTTTATGAATTTAGCAACAAAGCGGGTAAATTTCTAGTGAGGGCATTACAAGCCAAGAGAGCCTCCCACATTATTCATAAACTCAAAAACACCTCCGGTGAAATTGTAGCAACTACTGAAGCTATTTCTGATCAATTTCTCTGATACTTCTCCAATTTGTACAATCTCCCTCCAACACACCCCCACAAATCTACCCCTCAGCGATTGCCCCTCATCTCAGACTTCTTAGCTAAACACAGCCCACCTCCAATTACCCCAACTGAATCTGTGGACCTGGACCTCCCAATCACGACAGACGAGATTCTAACAGCCCTAACACAAATGAAACCAGGCAAAAGCCCGGGCCCAGACGGCCTAACGGTTAGTTACTACAAATCTTTTCCTAACATCCTTCTTTCCAACCTCACCCGAGCTTTCAACGATCTTTCGGCCTCTACCACAGCAGGTAGAGACATTCTCGAAGCCCATATTACACTCATCCCCAAACAAGACAAGGACCCAACACTAGTCTCCAACTATCATCCGATATCTCTCCTCAACGTAGATGTAAAGCTATACGCAAAGGCTCTGGCTAACCGTATCCTACCCCTACTGCCCAAACTAATATCTTTGGACCAGGTTGGTTTTGTCCCTGGCAGGGAGGCTAGGGATAACACCGTTAAGGCTCTAAATATTCACCACTGGCTTGCCAAAACGTCTACTCAAGGCTTTTTTCTCTCTTTGGATGCTGAGAAGGCGTTCGACAGGGTGGCCTGGGACTACATGGAAGCTACACTAAGCACCATGGGCTTCCCACCCCACATGCTACGGATGATCATGACCCTGTACTCCTCCCCGACGGCTAGGATCAGGGTTAACGGCTGCCTGTCGAGCGCCTTCTCGATATCTAATGGCACCCGTCAGAGTTGCCCCCTCTCGCCTTTAATTTTCATTCTGAACCTGGAACCCATGCTCCGCAAGTTACGTGACAACCCGGATATCAAGGGCATTACAATCCGCGAAAAACATCTTAAACTTGCCGCTTACGCGGATGACATCCTACTCTTTCTCACGGACCCTATCCTCACTATCCCTAACCTCCTAGCAGATTTCTCATTGTTCAAAAGCCTATCTAACTAACAGATCAACTTCACAAAATCGAAGGCACTCAATATAACACTCCCAAACAAACTTGTCGCGCAATGCAAACTCAACTTCCCCTTCGCTTGGGAAACCCATGCGATAACGTACCTAGGCATCAAAATTCCAACCAATTTAAAGGACCTATACGCTCAGAATTTTCAACCCACCTTACAGAATATTCAAAAGGACCTCCAGAAATGGCATCTGGGTTCCTTCTCGTGGATAGGCAGAACCGCCATTTTGAAAATGAACGTCCTGCCTCGACTCCTCTACCTATTTCAAGCGATACCAATTAGATTACCTAAGTCCTTTTTCACTACCTACAAACGAATGTGCAGAGTCTTCATTTGGACAACAAAAACCCCCAGGTTGAGCTGGGATAGATTAGTTCTCCCCAAGCTGTCAGGGGGTTTAGGTCTTCCTGACCTCCAAAAGTACCACTGGGCATGCCACCTAACCAGAATTGTGGATTGGCACTTACATCGCTCTGATAAAGACTGGATCTCATTGGAGGACTTTTTTGCTGGTATACCATTATCCAACTTACCGTGGATTAATCCTAAATCTATCCCTAAAAGTTACATAGACCATCCACTTATCGGAGCAACCTTACGACTTTTTAGGGTAGCAAGCAAATCCCTAGCATTCACACCCTTCCCGGGACCTATGACCCCTCTTGATCATAACCCTGACTTCCCTCCAGGCCTAACGTTGACAGATAAGACCAACCGTTTTCACAACACACGCGCCCGGGCACAACGCTTTTTTCACCAAGGCAAACTATTATCCCACATGGCTATAATCAATGAACTTCCGGATTACAATATTCCCTTCTACACCTATCTACAAATCCAGCATTTTCTCATGACTCACAATCCCATCGCAGGTTGGCATAGAGACTTTACACCCTTTGAATTGGTTTGCGGAGAACCACAGCGTCACCTGATTTCTATCTTATACGCTCTTTTGTTCTCCAATCACAATCTTAAAGACGATGTGATCATTAGACGCTGGGAGTCTGAGCTGTCCATAGATCTCACCACGGCTGAATGGGAACGAATACTGGGTCATGCCCACAAAGGCTCCATTAACATATCTATCCAAGAGAATAGATTTAAAATATTTTCTAGATGGTACAGAACACCTGACAAGGTCCATAAATTCCACCGATCAGTCCCCCCCACATGCTGGAGATGCCACTCATCCGAAGGCACCCTCATACACATATGGTGGGAATGCCCCCCTCATCCAACCATTCTGGTCGGAAATACACAGTAGGATCACCCAAATAACCACCTACACCCCATCGTTCACCCCTGCACAATACATGCTCCATCATACCCCAGTGCCCCCCTCAGCCTACAAAAAATCCCTTACCATACATCTCATTAATGCCGCAAACCTCTGCGTGCCTGCGCTATGGAGAAACTCAACCCCCCCCTAAGATGGAAGACTGGTTCCGCAGAGTGGACAAGATAGCAGAAATGGAAAAACTCATTTGCCAAGCGAAAGAGAACCCACTCAAATTTACTGACACATGGGCCTGTTGGCTCCACTTTAGGGAATCGTTTACACAGCCCAAGCAACCTAATGGCTCAACACCAATCCTAGACGCTCGATCAACAAAACCTAATACTCCCACAAGCCTCCCCCCCTGATTCCCCCTTACACCCCACTCCTACACACCCATTGCTAGACTGAACCTCCCATAACGTCTGTAGTCTTCCCCCCTTACCACCCCCCCTATTCTACACTCCCCCCTTTTCTGAACTGAATACAGGTACATTCTGATATATTGGTGGACACTCCTCTCTCCTTCCCCCAAAATAATGACCTTAACCCCATTGGGGCGTATCTTCTGGCTCTGATATACCGAACCTGCCTAACCTTCTCATACCCACCTCTGTCCCCCACCCATTCACAGCACGGTCCCTATAGGGGTGAATGGGTCTTGGGTAGATCATATCGGTATATACAATGCTTTCTTTTTAGCAGGTACGCCCTCACACACTGCTTTATACCTTCACACAGCAGACCTGCTGAGTCCTCATACCCTACCCTCACAACTTACTGCTATCTTCACAACCCAGTTCTTGGAAATTCCTTTATGTCTAGCATCACTTAATCGATCACACCAACCCCACAATGAAGCTACAGGTGCTTATGGAGGGTTTTTTTCGGTTGGCTTTACCTATTGTTTCCTTGCTAACTAAAATACATTATAGAAGTTGTAACATTCTTCCTTCTTATATACTGTATTGTTAATGTTATTCTGACAAAAATCAATAAAACTATTTGAAAAAAAAAAAATCAATGGCGCAACAAAAGCCAAAAACTGAAACTCCTGCAAAAAGATAGCTCAAGGAGGTCAACCAAAGCCTTTCTTTTTTACTGCAGGCTATACAATAAACAACCTCAGCTAAAGCGCATGGCTACACACACACACACACACACACAAACAAAGGAATTGGAGCAGCTTCCACTCTGGGATGACCCACAGGCCAAACAGCACAAACTCCTTAAACTGTGCCTCTACAAACCAAAATCACCTTTTTAAACCTGGCCCAAAAGCAGAGCAAAACCCAAAACCAAAACACAGCGGACACAAAATAGTAGTTGCAACAAACGAAGATCATGCCATGGTGACCACAAGAGCTGGGCTGCATGGCAGACATGAAAATGACCGACAACAAATGGACCACATGGCAGACAGCAAAATGTCTGACGACAAAAGGGCCACACTAAAACACCAACACATGAAATGCAGTTGCTGATCCCACCAAAACCAAGCTTTCTTCACTAAAACACCAACACCTTCTCCCCACAAAACTACACATTTGATAAACCACATGAACACTTACAAACATTTTAGGCTATATACTACTAGGAACCTTGACCAACCAAACACCAAAGGCTCTCCAATCAAACAACGTAACATAAAACACAAAATAACACGGCTCAAGCATACACTCTTGTTCCCAAGTAAAGTTCACACACTTATTCTGGCATCAGCAACCCATAGGAACAAGACATTTCAGAAATACCCACAGTGATGCTTGCATCATGATCTTTTCATAAAACAAAAAGAGCTCCCCCATGCTATTGTCCACAGGGAGTAGCCAACTTTCCCCATTGTAAGTGATGGGACAGCAATGCCTGGCCGCCCCTCCTCCGCCAAGCCACATGGCAGCCCAAAACAAATTCAATCATCAGCCACCCAAAAAAACTGCTCAGTCACACACACATTCCAGGCTGCACCCAATGGGTCCCATACAAAGATAATAATCACAATTCATACATTTCTATTTCTCATATACATCACAAACTTATTACACGACATACGGTTATTTACACATAACAAACATACAATAAAAATCCCAGCATTATACCAAAAGACAAAAAATTTTTTCTTTTGCAAAGCAGAATCTCTGCATCAGACAGCCTACTGATTTGATTGTGAAGGAGGTTCTGTTCACTCCTACCTTGCTTGCCAATGAACTGTTGTGGATATTTCGCTATACACTATACGTAATCAATCTCACCTGCACTAATACGTGCCCTTTCAGTATAATGCATCTTTAAATAATCCGTGTCTCGCGCATTTCCCCAGTAAACAGACATAATCACCGCCTTAGCTCCATCGCTCCTCCAACTGCCTGCCGAGCAGTGCACTGGCTCTTTTATTCCAAGACAACAAAAGCAATCACAAACAGGAAGCCCTGGCCCCAACAGCCAATCGCTTCCTTTACAGGATAGGACCTCACAGGATATGACCAAACAGGATATGACCAAACAGGATATGAGTTTATACAACAACCAATGACTACCGTTCCTGCTGATGGGAGATTATCTGCAGGTGTACGCAATGCACCAAATATGTTGATCAGGCATACAGGGGTGACACAAGCGCACATCCGCTGAACCGATAATGTCTTTGTAGAGCGAACACATCCCCTCAGATGAATGCCTGTGCATCACACAGGAGCCCTTTCACCAGCGGACATATCCCCACTCTGAAAACACGTCTCTCCAACCTCAGGAAGTTTTCCACCACCAAGTAGATCTCAACCAGCGTCAGTCTGCCCCAGTCAGCTCTTGAGAGCGGGTTGCGGGAGAACTAACACTGGGAGACACTATGACAATACATATTAAAATACATCTTCATAAAATTTCCACAACACTAGTAAAATAGCTGAGATTATAGGAGGACATACATGGGGGAATCAGATCTCACTGCAATCACCAATCAGAGCCTCATCTGAGCTTCCTGTCACCTGACTATTCTGATAAATCACTAGCAATGCTGATCCCGGCCTCACACTGTCTGCTGATACCATTCATGCATCATACACAAGGAGATTATAGCACAATACGAGTCATGTCAGTGGTATTCTGTGCTCATCCTGTTTAAGGAGATATCACCTTTTCTACACATGGATGTTAATATTGGGGGGTCTACTCCAGTGGCAAGGGAAAGGGGGTGGCCACCAAACAAGCCACCCCCTTTCCCTTGCCAGCTAACCACTCCCTCACCTCCCATCGATTGATCAATCAATGCTCCCCCATTGCTTGATCGATCACTGCTCCGCTCACCTGTCAGGCCAGCTGCCAGCCTTGCAGTTACCCCACCATCCAGGTTGTGGCTTTGGTGACTTCCCCCGCATCTCCTCCCGAGTCCTGGCAATTGCTTCTCCTCCTGACCAATCAGGACTTAGGACTCGCTGCCAATGGAGTCTTAGGACTCCCAGGCAATCAGGACATGCTTCCTGATTGGCTGGGAGGAGAAGCAGAAAGACATTAGCGAATATGAATTCACTATTGTCACACAACTGGGTGGATTCTGCGCCCCGAGCCCACCCTTTTAAAAGCCAATTAGAGCCTCAGGCTCTGATCATGTGCTTAAAAAAACCCCTATTGAAATCCATGCGTCTGGTGCCTTGCATGTAGATTAGGGGCCAGGCGCATGGATTGGGGGGGCGGTGCCCCTGCGCCCTGCGCTGGTCTACTTCATTATAACATGTTTCTTTATAAAATTCTATGTCCTGGAGTGCTATAAAGTGATCTGATATAAATGATTCCAATAAAGAGAAATTAGTTCCATTCATGTAGAGAATAGTTGCATTCATTCTTTGCGGAGAAATTCATTTTCTTCTGGTAACATTCTTCTCTTCTAGTTTGATGTCTAATCACCTGACAGACAGTTCCTGCACCCACCTGGCATCTGGAATAAGAAATAACCGGACACTGAGGACACTGGACCTGTCTAGGAACAATCTGGAGGGTCCCCATTTCAGGGATCTGATGGATGCTCTGACAACAAGCCGGATAGATCATTTACTGTGAGCATAACAGGACTGACTGAGACAATAATATTCTGGGACAGTTTTATATCTAAATCACATAAATAATATATAAATATGATAATAAATAATAATATAATGAAATTTTTATAGTTCTCCTTTTTTTGTCTCAGTAAATAGCTAATCCTGGAATGTAGGGTAATTCTTGAATGTTATTACTCTATTAGCCATGAAATAATTGTTTCATAAATCCTGCTATTCTGTTTTGTCTGGTAACTGAAATAGATGGGATTATAGGAGGTCATACACGGGGGGAATCTAAACCTACTGCAATCACCAATCAGAGCCTCATATTACCTTCCTGTCATGACCATTTTATTTATTATTTATTACAAGTATTTATATATTGCCAAAAATGTATACAGCACTTTACACACATATACATTCATATCAGTCCCTGCCTTCAAGGAGCTTACAATCTAACGTCCCTAACTCACATCCATACACGTAATATGACCAATTACCTCCCAGCATGTCTTTTGGGGTGTGGAAGGAAACCCACACAGGCACAGGGGGAACATACAACCTCCAGGCAGGTAGTGCCGTGGTTGGGAATTAAAACGGATGACCCCACTGCTGCCAGGTAGAAGTGATAACCACTTTGCTATTTTTGTACACATCTGCTATTCAGTCAAGAGGGATCTCCTCCATACTTCCTTCTTATCAGCAGAGAATATCAGATAACAAAACCATCCCGTCCAATCTCTAGCAATGCTTATTCCAGCCTCACACTGTCTGCTGATACCATTCATGCTCCATACACAAGGAGATTATAAAATATATATAGATATGATATTTTTACCATCTGATCATTTATGTTCAAATTGGGGAGCAGCTTGGGGTATGTGTATTTAATATTTTTATTATATTTTTTTCTATTTTTTATTTTTTGTAGTTTTTCACCATCTAAACTCATTTATATTTTCACATTTTATGAATCACATTTTTTAACTATTTTCACCATTGGCGCGGAGTTAGCTTTTTCTACAAGGAGATTATAGCACAATGCGAGTCATTAGACATGTGCAATTCGTTTCATTCTAAATTAGTTTTTCAAGCAAAATTCCACAAATTTGTTAATTCGGAAATATTCAAATGAACAAAAACCCTTTTAACCACTTGCCCACCAGGCACTTACACCCCCTTCCTGCCCAAGCCATTTTTCAGCTTTCAGAGCTGTCACACTTTGAACTGACAATTGCGCGGTCGTGCTACACTGTACCCAAACAAATTTTTTATAATTTTCTTCACACAAATAGAGCTTTCTTTTGGTGATATTTAATCACTGCTGTTTTTTTTTTTTACAAAAAAACCCTTTTTTTCCTGTCAGTAAATTTTGTAACTAAGTAATTTTTCGCCTTCACTTATGTGCACTGATGAGGCGGCACTGATGGGCACTGACAGGCTGAACTGGTTGGCATTGATGAGGTGGCACTGATGAGGTGGTGCTAATATGCCGCACTTATGGGCACTGGTAGGTGGCACTGATGAGCACTGATAGGCGGCACTGATGGGCACTGTTAGGTGGCACTGATGGCCACTAATAGGCGGCACTGGTGGGCACTGATAGGCGGCACAGATAGGCAGTACAGATGGGCACTGATGGGCATTGATGGGTGGCACTGATGGGCAACACTGATGGGCATTGATTGACAGCAGTAATGGGCATTGATGGGCAGCACTGATAGGTGGCACTGATTGCCAGCACTGACTGGTATCGCTAATGGGCACTGATTGGTGGCACTTGTGGGCAGTGGTGGGAACTGATTGCTGCCACTGGTGGGCACTGATAGCTGGCATTGATGGGCAATGGTGGACACTGATTGGTGACACTGTATTGCACTATTGTAATCAGGGCACTGATGATCAGTGCCCTGATTACATTCCTAGATGTCCCCCTGTGAGGAGATGCCGCTGATCGGCTCTCCTCTACACTCTGTCAGCGTGAGGCGAGGAGAGATGATTACCGCCACTTCCTTATTTACATGTGACCGGCTGTGATTGGACACAGCCGGTCACATGGTTAAAGAGCCGCGGATGCGGCTCTTAACAGAGATCATGGTCGCGCTGTGTCCTAGCAACATGGAATGGCCACGGCAGGCACGCGAGAGTGGCCATTCTGGGACGCTGTCATATGATGGTGTCCCAGAATGAGAGCTGCACAGACCCACCATCATTTGATGGTGGGCGGGCAGCAAGCAGTTAATGAACTTTTTTGAAAATTCGAAAATCGCAAATTTGGAAATCAGAAAATTCAAAAATAAGAACGAAAATCCAAAAATTAGAAAGCCCAAAAATTCTAAAATCTGAAATAATAACTAACTAATAAAAACTATTACTAACTATTAAATTATAGGTATTGTAATTTCCTTTAAAATTTGGCTGTTCGTGAACGTAACGAATATGAATTTATCCGAAGTTACTAATTATCCAAAATAACGGATGCCCCATCTAAACAAATAGAACGTAATGAATTAATACTAATAAAAACTTTTTTATAATTATTTATTTTATAATTATTAATTCATTACATTCCATTTGTTTAGATGCGGCATGCGTTATTTCAGATAATTCATAACTTTGGATAAATTCGTATTCGCTACTAGGGATGAGCTTCGAGTTCGAGTCGAACTCATGTACGACTCGAACATTGGCTGTTCGCAAGTTCGCTGAACAGCGAACAATTTGAGGTGTTCGCGGCAAATTCGAATGCCGCTGAACACCCTTTAAAAGTCTATGGGAGAAATCAAAAGTGCTAATTTTAAAGGCTAATATGCAAGTTATTGTCATAAAAAGTGTTTGGGGACCTGGGTCCTGCCCCAGGGGACATGTATCAATGCAAAAAAAAGTTTTAAAAACGGCCGTGTTTTCAGGAGCAGTGATTTTAATAATGCTTAAAGTCAAACAATAAAAGTGTAATATCCCTTTAAATTTCTTACCTGGGGGGTGTCTATAGTATGCCTGTAAAGGGGCGCATGTTTCCTGTGTTTAGAACAGTCTGACAGCAAAATTACATTTTGAAGGAAAAAACTCATTTAAAACTACCCGCGGTTATTGCATTGCCGACAATACACATAGAAGTTCATTGATAAAAACGGCATGGGAATTCCCCAAAGGGGAACCCCGAACCAAAATTAAAAAAAAAAATGATGTGGGAGTCCCCCTAAATTCCATACCAGGCCCTTCAGGTCTGATATGGATATTAAGGGGAACCCCGGCCAAAATTAAAAAAAAAAAATGACGTGGGGTTCCCCCTAAATTCCATACCAGACCCTTCAGGTCTGGTATGGGTTTTAAGGGGAACCCCGCGCCAAAAAAAACCAAAAAACGGCGTGGGGTCCCCCCCAAAATCCATACCAGACCCTTATCCGAGCACGCAACCTGGCAGGCCACAGGAAAAGAGGGGGGGACGAGAGTGCGGCCCCCCCCTCCTGAACCGTACCAGGCCACATGCCCTCAACATTGGGAGGGTGCTTTGGGGTAGCCCCCCAAAACACCTTGTCCCCATGTTGATGAGGACAAGGGCCTCATCCCCACAACCCTGGCCGGTGGTTGTGGGGGTCTGCGGGCGGGGGGCTTATCGGAATCTGGAAGCCCCCTTTAACACTAAAAAACTGTCAAAAATGTTAAAAATGACAAGAGACAGTTTTTGACAATTCCTTTATTTAAATACTTCTTCTTTCTTCTATCTTCCTTCATCTTCTGGTTCTTCTGGTTCTTCTGGCTCTTCTGGTTCTTCCTCCGGCGTTCTCGTCCAGCATCTCCTCCGTGGCGTCTTCTATCTTCTTCTCCTCGGGCCGCTCCGCACCCATGGCATGGGGGGAGGCTCCCGCTCTTCTCTTCATCTTCTTCATCTTCTTCTCTTCTTCTCTTCTTCATTTTCTTCTCCGGGCCGCTCCGCACCCATGCTGGCATGGAGGGAGGCTCCTGCTGTGTGACGGCGCTCCTCGTCTGACAGTTCTTAAATAACGGGGGTCGGGACCACCCGGTGACCCCGCCCTCCTCTGACGCACGGTGACTTGACGGGACTTCCCTGTGACGTCACGGAGAATGCCACAGGGAAGTCCCGTCATGTCCCGTGAGTCAGAGGGGGGCGGGGTCACCGGGTGGCCCCACCCCCTGTTATTTAAGAACTGTCAGATGAGGAGCGCCGTCACACAGCAGGAGCCTCCCTCCATGCCAGCATGGGTGCAGAGCGGCCCGGAGAAGAAAATGAAGAAGAGAAGAAAAGAAGAGAAGAGCGGGAGCCTCCCCCCATGCCATGGGTGCGGAGCGGCCCGAGAAGAAGATAGAAGACGCCGCGGAGGAGATGCTGGATGAGAACGCCGGAGGAAGACCCAGAAGAGCCAGAAGAACCAGAAGAACCAGAAGATGAAGGAAGATAGAAGAAAGAAGAAGTATTTAAATAAAGGAATTGTCAAAAACTGTCTCTTGTCATTTTTAACATTTTTGACAGTTTTTTTTGTGAAATGGTAGGGGTACTTTTGTACCCCCTTACCATTTCACACAGGGGGGGGCGGGATCTGGGGGTCCCCTTGTTAAAGGGGGCTTCCAGATTCCGATAAGCCCCCCGCCCGCAGACCCCCACAACCACCGGCCAGGGTTGTGGGGATGAGGCCCTTGTCCTCATCAACATGGGGACAAGGTGTTTTGGGGGGCTACCCCAAAGCACCCTCCCAATGTTGAGGGCATGTGGCCTGGTACGGTTCAGGGGGGGGGCGCACTCTTGTCCCCCCCTCTTTTCCTGCGGCCTGCCAGGTTGCGTGCTCGGATAAGGGTCTGGTATGGATTTTTGGGGGGACCCTAAGCCGTTTTTTTTTTTTTTTTTTTTTGGCGCGGGGTTCCCCTTAAAATCCATACCAGACCTGAAGGGTCTGGTATGGAATTTAGGGGGAACCCCACGTCATTTTTTTTTTTTAAATTTTGGCCGGGGTTCCCCTTAATATCCATACCAGACCTGAAGGGCCTGGTATGGAATTTAGGGGGACTCCCACGTCATTTTTTTTTTAAATTTTGGTTCGGGGTTCCCCTTTGGGGAATTCCCATGCCGTTTTTATCAATGAACTTCTATGTGTATTGTCGGCAATGCAATAGCCGCGGGTAGTTTTAAATGGCTTTTTTCCTTCAAAATGTCATTTTGCTGTCAGACTGTTCTAAACACAGGAAACATGCGCCCCTTTACAGGCATACTATAGACACCCCCCAGGTACGAAATTTAAAGGGATATTACACTTTTATTGTTTGACTTTAAGCATTATTAAAATCACTGCTCCTGAAAAAACGGCCGTTTTTAAAACTTTTTTTTGCATTGATCCATGTCCCCTGGGGCAGGACCCAGGTCCCCAAACACTTTTTATGACAATAACTTGCATATTAGCCTTTAAAATTAGCACTTTTGATTATTCATGTTCGTGTCCCATAGACTTTAACGGTGTTCGCGTGTTCGAACGAACTTTTTTCCTGTTCGCATGTTCTGGTGCGAACCGAACAGGGGGGTGTTCGGCTCATCCCTATTCGCTACATTGACTAACAGCCAAATTTGAAAGGAAATTCCAATATCTATAATTTAATAGTTAGTTATTATTAGTTAGTTGTAATTTCGGATTTTTGAATCTTTGAATTTTTGTTCTTATTTTCGAATTTTTGAATTTTCAAATTGTTACATTTCCAAATTTTTACATTTATCAATTTTTTGAATTTTACGAATCTATTCGAAATAACAAATTTTGATCATAAGGAATGACCGGAAAAACTAAAAAAAAAGAATGAAGCAAAAACAAGCACATTTTTTAGCAGTGCACATGTCTACGAGTCATGTCAGTGATATTCTGTGGTCATCCTGTGTATAGAGATGTCACCGTCTCTACACATGGATGATAATATTGGGGTGTCTATTCCATTATAATATTTTTCTTTTAAAATTCTACTTCCTGGAGTGTTATAAAGTGATCTGATATAAATAATTCCAATAAAGAGAAATGAGTTCCATTCATGTAGAGAATAATTACATTCAATCCTGAGGGAGAAATTAATTTTCTTCTGGTAACATTCTTCTCTTCTAGTTTGATGTCTAATCACCTGACAGACAATTCCTGCCACCACCTGGCATCTGGAATAGGAAATAACAAGACACTGAGGACATTGAACCTGTCTGGGAACAATCTGGAGGGTCCTCATTTCAGGGATCTGATGGAAGCTATGACAACAAGCCGGATAGAGGAATTACTGTGAGTATAACAGGACTGACTGAGACAATAATATTCTGGAACAGTTTTCTATCTAAACCAAATAACAATAATAATATTCATAATAATACAATTATATGGATAATTATATAATACAATTATATGGATTTCCCTTCTGTCTCAGTATATAGCCAATCCTGGACTTTATCTAATTTTTGGATCTTATCACATACTGTTATTAGCCATGAAAGAGGCACTTCATAAAACCTACTTAAACATCTGATATTCTCTTTGGTCTGGTAGCTAGTAAAATAGATCAGATTATAGGAGGACATACATGGGGGAATCAGATCTCACTGCAATCACCAATCAGAGACTCATATGAGCTTCCTGTCACCTGACTATTCTGATCAATCACTACCAATGCTGATCCCGGCCTCACACTGTCTGCTGATACCATTCATGCATCATAAAGAAGGATATTATAGCACAATACAAGCCATGTCAGTGGTATTCTGTGCTCATCCCGTGTATGGAGATATTACCATCTCTAAACATGGATGATAATATTGGGGGGTCTACTCCAGTGGCAACTGGTGCATAATTTTCTACCCAACAAGCCAACCCCCTTCCCCCAGACAGCCAACCACCCCCCACCTCCCATCGATTGATCAATCAATGCTCCCCCATTGCTCGATCAATCACCGCTCCGCTCACCTGTCAGGCCCCCCACCAGCCTTGCATTTACCCCACCATCCAGGTTGAGGCTTTGGTGACTTCTCCCCCCGCATCTCCTCCCGAGTCCTGGCAGTTGCTTCTCCTCCTGGCCAATCAGGACTTAGGACTCGCTGCCAATGGAGTCTTAGGAAGCGGGTCCTGATTGGCCAGGAGGATAAGCAGCAAGACATTAGCGTATATTAATTCGCTATTGTCACACAACTGGGTGGGCTCTGCACCCCAAGTCCAGCCTTTTTGAAGCCAATTAGAGCCTCAGGCTCTGATCATGTGCTTCAAAATAACAAAAATAAACCCCATTGAAATCCATGCATCTGGTGCCTTGCATGTAGATTAGGAGCCGGGCGCGTGGATTAGGGGGCAGCGTCCCTGCGCTGGTCTACTTCATTATAAAAATGTTCTTATAAAATTCTATGTCCTGGAGTGTTATAAAGTGATCTGATATAAATGATTCCAATAAAGACAAATGAGTTCCATTCATGTGGAGAGTAGTTACATTCATTCCTGGGGGAGAAAATAATTTTCTGGTAACATTCTTCTCTTCTTCTGTAGATTGTCCCATAATCACCTGACAGACAGTTCCTGCCCCCACCTGGCATCTGGAATAAGAAATATCCAGACACTGAGGACACTGATCCTGTCTGGGAACAATCTGGAGGGTCCTCATTTCAAGGATCTGATGGAAGCTCTGACAACAATCCAGATAGAGGAATTACAGTGAGTATAACAGGACTGACTGAGACAATATTATTCTTGGACAGTTGATATCTAAAACACATAAATAATATATGAATATGATGATGCAATCAAAACCAATAATAACTGTGAGGGCTTACAGTGTTGTGTTACCACCACCACCAATGGTCCAATTTTTCTGACCCTGTTTAACAGTGGCATGTAATTACAATTCTTGATCTAATATTTCACAGCAGGACCCTTTCCTGTGCCCAACAAGAGTATCTGTGAGGAGTTACAGTGTTGTGGCACCACCACCACCACCAAAGACCCAATTGTTCTGTCCCTATTTAACAGGGGCATGTAATTGCAATTCTTGATATAGTATTTCACAGCAGGGCCCGTTCCTGCGCTCATCAAGAGTAACTGTGAGTGCTTACAGTGTTGTGGTACCACCAACACCTAAGGCCCAAATTTTCTGCAGAGTATATAGGGCAGGCCGTATAGTATATATACTTCTGTTCAGAGTATATAGTGCTTGGGGGCCCCCCACGCCATTTTTTTTAAATTTGGGTGCGGGGTTCCTTAATATCCATAACAGACCCAAAGGGCCTGGTAATGGGCTGGGGGGAACCTTAAAATCACTGCTCCCAAATAACGTCCGTTTTTAGAACTTTTTTTGCATTGATACATGTCCCCTAGGGCAGGACCCAGGTCCCCAAACCCTTTTTATGGTAATAACTTGCATATAAGCCTTTAAAATTAGCACTTCTGATTTTTAATGTTTGTGTCCCATAGACTTTAACGGTGTTCGCATGTTCGAACAAACTTTTTGCATGTTAGCATGTTCTGCTGTGAACCGAACCAGGGGAGGGGGGGGGTTGGCTCATCCCTAATGCAGAGCCTTGAATATGTGTGTGCGGATCTGTATGGCTCTAACAGCTTCAGTCCTGTTTGAAGCAAAGATAAGCTTTGGTGTCTTCAGCTAGCCACTTTCATTGGTGCACTTTAACTCCTGGGTAGCAGGGCAAACAATATAACTGGCCCAGATTATCAAGTAAAACAGACAGGATTTTTTTCAACAAGGTGAGAGGACAATGATGTCTGTATGCAGTGTCCCAGAAATGGATAGTCTTATCCTTTATCCCTGTAGTACTACAAGTGTCAGCAAGATGATTACCAGCAATGATTTCTGTATACAGTGTTCAAATAACTCCTTCTGTAGTGCAGTGTCTCTGTTCCTTGCAGATGGACAGAAATTCCCTCTTACCAATTCCTGCGATCAGGGCCCAAGCGAATGTCCTGGAACAGGCAGGCTTTCATGGCGACCTGTCCAGTCCCCTCACACTGGAACGGTTCACCGTTAGTGGAGATGCGCCTCAATATTCACCTGGGATCCCCCTCTTTCAGGCTGGACATCCAAACTTGCCGCGGAGGCCTGAATCGTGCAGGGAGATCATCTGAGAGACAGAACCTCTCTCTCAGGTCTGGTCTCTTTACTCCCTCATGGCTGAATGACTTTTACCTCTGGACACAAAATTAAGCATTTTACTTTCCTGTCAGCAAAGCCTGCTGAGATTTGTATTTCTCCCTGAATACCAGTCTATGGGGCCGCTTTGTGTGGGAACTGCATGTTCCAGAATCCATTGCAGCTCTCTCTGCAGTTCAGTACAGTCTCTCCCATTGGCTGTTGTAACTGTGCCTTTAATTGGTTTGCTTATCCTGGCCAATAGGGGCACTAGAGAGGCTGCTGAATGCACAGCTCGGTGTGTCAGCTCACATTACATTAATTCAGTCAGTGAAAACAGGAAGAAGGGGGGTGAAAAAGCCCTCTTCCTCAGGCTGGCAGGCAGGCAGGTCTCCCTAACTCAAGCTGGAAAGCCTGTGTACATTGTTCCGGCCAGCTTGGTGGGATCACGGGTTATAGAGTGAGACACAATAACTCGAATGGTTATGTTATCAAGGGGAGAGAGAGCGAGTAAGTTACCAAAAGAAATATAAAAGTAAACTTATCAATCTAAGCAAGTAAATCAGCAGAAGATAAACTATAATTACCCTTTTAAAATGGCTGCTTGTATAAAATGGTCGCTACCAGTTTCTCCTAAGATGACTGCCAATTACTGGACGTAGTTGCCTTCCGAAAACGGTGTCTAGCTATGCTGGAGCTGTGTCCTGGTGTCACTGAGGGGTCAGATGATGGGACGTCTCAGAGTATCTCTTTCTGATGTTCAGATGATGTGTGATGATATATCTGATGGTCCCCGAGGATGTATCCTTCTCTGACTACCTGACTTGTTATATATCCAGTTGCGAACAATATGCTCATAAAAATGTTACTAAGCCTAGCCCCAAAGATGGGGTGTTCTTGTGATTGGTGAATTTGCTTAATCATCATCTGTATTTGCTTATGCATTACCTCCTTTGGCCACTGGTTGTCACTCTTAGATAAGGCATGGCTATTCTAAATGAAACTGATATAAAATAATCTGTTATAGGATCGATTAATTTCTTACTATAACAAGTGTGACCATGTGATATTATCTAAAATATAGAATGTTTAGGAGATCTGGAAACTGTCAATATATGAGCATTACCTTTCTGGTGTAGCAATATTTTAACAGCTTACGAACTGCCCACCGTCATTATACGGCTGCACTTTTAAGAGGGATATCATTGTTATGGCAGCAGATAGCTACCATAACCCCGATATCCTCTTCTTCAGCAGGCAGTCTTCTTTTAGATAAAAGTGGTCTCTGCAGATTCGCTGCAAGATCACTTTTATCAGTGGTAGGAGAGGCCCCCCCCGCCGTGCTCTGGAGCTCTCTGCCACTTACCGGAGCCGCCGGTAGCAGCGGAGATGATCGGGTCCTTTCCCCTGCTTGGCTGGCTGCCGAGTGAGGGGAAGATTAGACATGTGCAGGATGAAAAAATTTGTTTTGTTTCCTTTCGATTCGTTATTTAACTAAATTCATTTAGTTAAATTTGTTGCATTCATTTCTTATTCAAATTAGGAAAATTTGCCCGTATTCGAAAAAATTCTACCGCATTCGAAAAAAAAACTATCAAATTCAAAAAAATTCTACCTCATTCAAAAAAATTTGACCAAATTTAAAAAAGTAAACTATATATAACCATTTTGCAAAATTCGTATAGAATGAAAGTGAATTTGAATGAAATAGAAAATAATAGAACAGAATAGAATAGAAAAACAATAGAACAGAATAGAAAAAAATATAATATATTCTATTCTAATCTTTTCTATTCAAATTAATTCTGTGCCAAATTCTAATTTCGGAAGATGGTTTTATATATATATATATATATATATATATATATATATATATATATACATACATATATATTATAATTTTCTATACTGTTCCATTGTTTTTCTATTATTTTCTATTCTAATCTTTTTTATTTGAATTTAAATTCATACTATACGAAATTCGAATTTTGGAAGATGTATATATAATATTTTTTCTATGCTGGTCTATTTTTTTTCTATGCTATTCTTTTCCTTTTTTTTTCATATAGACTGAAATCAAATTTTAATAGAAAAGATTAGAATAGAATAGAAAATGATAGAAAAGAATAGCATAGAAAAACAATAGAACAGAATAGAAAAATATTTTATTCTGTTCTGTTCTATTGTTTTTCTAGTCTATTATTTTCTATTATTTTCTATTCTAATCTTTTCTATTCAAATTCGAATTCATTCTATATGAAATTCGAACTTCAGAAGCCATGTTCCAAATTCAAATTTTGTATAGAATGAATTTGAATAGAAAAGACTTATAGAATAGAAAATAATAGAAAAGAAAAGCATAGAAAAACAATAGAACAGAATAATAAAAAAAATAGTATATATATATCTATATATATCTATATATAGATATATATCTATATAAATATAGATATATATAGATATATATATCTATATATCTATATATATATATATATATAGATCTATATATATATATAGAGATCTAAATATATATATTATATATATAGATCTCTCGCTCACTCTCTCTCTCTCTGTATATATATATATATATATATATATATATATATATATATATATATATACTATTGCTTTATTATTTTATATTCTATTTTATTGTATTTTTTAGAAAATTTTTTTCTATTTTTTTCAAATTCAATTCGAATTTGTTTTCGAATTTGAATCAAATTTGTTTTCGAATTTGATCTTTTTTTCGGATTCGTTTAAATTCGTTACTGTTGTAATTCGGAAATTCGGATGTATACAAATTTCCAAATAATGAAAAATTTGTCCGAATTTCGATTCGGAACGTAACAGAATGCACATGTCTAGGGAAGATGTCCCCCGCTCGGCTCCATAGCACTGACTGGCGGAAGTGACGTCCAACGTCACTTCCGCCCAATGCTGTTAAAGGAGATTTTTTTTCAAATTACTTTTTTTTTTTTTGCATTTTAGTGTAAATATGAGATGTGAAGTCTTTTTGACCCCAGATCTCACATTTAAGAGGTCCTGTCATGCTTTTTTTTATTACACAGGATGATTACATTCCTTGTAATAGGAATAAAAGTGACCCATATTTTTTTTTAAAAGGACAATGTCAAAATAAAAATAAGAAAAATAAATCATAAAAAAAAAAATTTAAAGCGCCCCGTCCCAACAAGCTCGCGCGCAGAAGCAAATGCATATGTGAGTAGCGCCCGCCTTGGTGGCCATGGTGACTAAGTTAAGAAACTTGGTAAAGGAAAGAGAACATAGAAAGCATGACATCACAAAAATAGTATACAACCAGACTCTAAGGGGCCAGTCGGGAGAGACCCGCCTGGCCTGTGTAACAAAGTTCAGTGGACTATCCAGTCCTGTACTCAACATGGGCTCCATATTCTACTCATTGTTGAAACCAGGGAGTGAACAAAGAAATAGTGTCAACTGGCATGCGGTATTGCTGTGCTGAGGAAGAGCGACTGTGAGTAGGGGGGAAATTCAAATGGGATATGGCTGAGGACATGATACAGGAGATGGTTAGAGGCTGCGGACATGGTACAGGAGATGGTTAGATGATGCAGACATGGTACAGGAGATGGCAAGAGATTGTGAAGATCTGTGATTCTGTAATATCTCCCACTGCTGTTCTTGTCTGGTAACTGCTGTGCAGGGCCGATCCTAGGGTCACAGACGCCTGGGTGCAGAAATATTTCTGGCGCCCCCATATGGGTGTGGTCATCTTACTAACTCCTGCCCTTTACATGTTTCTATGGCAATGACTCAAACACAGAGATGCTCCCTGAATGAGTCTTCATTACCCTGGGATCCTCCCATGATCTCTTAACAATAAACAAAATACAGGAAGAGAAGCAGAGTACTCTAATGGGACCTGGAGGGGGTCTCTCTAATGGACAGAGAGAGAGGACCTCTTTTAGAGTGTCTGTTAGAAAGAGCCCCCAGACATTCTGGAGACATAGTACAGGAGATGATCAGAGACTGCAGACATGATACAAGAGATGGTCAGAGCTGCAGACATAGCACAGGAGATGATCAGAGACTGCAGACATGATACAAGAGATGGTCAGAGCTGCAGACATGATACAGGAGATGGTCAGAGACTGCAGACATAGTACAGGAGATGATCAGAAACTGCGAAAGTATTAATACCAGTGCCCACCAATTACAGCCTACCAGTGCCCACCTGTTGCAGCCTTATCAGTGCCCATAAAATGCAGTTTACCAGTGCCCACCAAATACAGCTTACCAGTGCCCACCAAATGCAGCCTGATCAGTTACCACAAAAGGCAGCCTTATCAATGCCCACCAAATGCAGCCTACCAGTGCCCACCAAATGCCTACCAGTGCCCATTAAATGCAGCCTACCAGTGCCCACCAAATGCAGCCTTATTGGTGTCCACCAAATGCAGCCTTATCAGTGCCCACCAAATTCAGCCTTATTAGTGCCCATCAAATGCAGCCTACCAGTGCCCACCAATTGCAGCCTACCAGTGCCCACCAATTGCAGCCTACCAGTGCCCACCAATTGCAGCCTACCAGTGCCCACCAATTGCAGCCTACCAGTGCCCACCAAATGCAGCTTATCAGTGCCCACCAAATGCAGCTTATCAGTGCCCAACAAATACAGCTTATCAGTGCCCACCAAATGCAGCCTTATCAGTGCCCATCAAATGTAGCTTATCAGTGCCAACCAAATGCAGCTTATCAGTGCCCCCCCAAATGCAGCCTTATCAGTTCCCATCAAATGAAGCCTACCAGTGCCCACCAAATGCAGCCTTATCAGTGCCCACCAAATGCAGCTTATCAGTGCCCACCAAATGCAGCCTCATCAACGCCCATGAAATGCAGCCTACCAGTGCCCATGAAATGCAGCCTACCTGTGCCCATCAAATGCAGCCTACCAGTGCCCACCAAATTCAGCCTACCAGTGCCCATTAAATTCAGCCTACCAGTGCCCCTGGATCACACAGAGCGGCAATCTCCTGCTGTCGAGGAGCATAGATTTGAATTGCCCGGGCAGCCACTGTAACAAAGTCCTGCCTCCTAGACCACCTTATGGCTCCTATGGTACAAGTCACACTGATTCAATTTCTCGGCTTTGAATCAGTGTTCCATCTATCACAGGAGCCGGTCTAGGAGGCAGGACTTTGTTACAGCACCGCCGGACATTTCAGACCAAAGCTTGTGCAGTGCGTGTGTCATACACAAGTAGAGAAGAAGGGAGGAGAGCACTCTGGCACTCAGGGCCGGAGCAAGGCTTTTTGACTACATAGGCGAAGATGCATTTTACCACCCCCCCAACCCGTCCACACTATCCCCTTGCTATTTCCTGTCTAAAACCAGGCTGGTACCTCCTTCACAGTGTGCCTGTAATGTGATGGGGCGCAAGGTGAAGGATGTCACATACCACTGAAAATGGAGCTCTGTTGAACTTCCACTAAACAGCAGTGTGTAATGAGGGGGTGGGGTTATGCATTCCTCACTTCCCCTCACTGGCCACAGACAGCTGAGGCCAACTAAAACTTCCAATGGCTGGGTTTCCCCCATAAGCAAACTCCCAGATCACCCCCCCAATACTCCCACCCTGATCACACCTCCCCAGATACTCCGACCCTGATTACAACCCCAGATACCCCCTAATCTGATCACACAAACCCAGATACCCCTACACTGATTACACCCGCAAATACCCTCCACTCTGATCACACCCCCAGATAAGCCACCCCACCCTGATCACACATACCCAGATACCACTACCCTGATTACACCCCTAGACACCCCTCTCCACACTCCACGCACTCCATCTCTACTAGAGAGAGAGGGGGCTGAGAGAGAGAAGGGTGGCTGAGAGGGGGGTTGAGAGAGAGAGAGGGGGGTTCAGAGAGAGGGTGGCTGAGAGGGGGGGCTGAGAGAGAGGGATGGGTTAAGAGAGAGAGAGAAAAAGGGGTTCAGAAATAGGGTTGCTGAGAGAGAGGGGGGCTGAACAAGAGGAATGGGCTGAGAGGGGGGCTGAGAGAGAGAGGGTGGGTTGACAGAGAGGGAGTTGAGAGAGAGAGTGGTGGACGGAGAGGGGGGCTGAGAGAGAGGGGCGCTGATAGAGAGGGGGGCTGACAGAAAGGGCAGTCTCAGAGAGAGGGTGGCTGAGCGAAAGGGGGGTCTCAGAGAGAGGTGAGGCTCAGAGAGAGGGAGGGTCTGAAAGAGAGGGAGGGGCTGGGAAAGAGGGAGGCTGGTGGACAAAGAATGGAGCAGAGAGAGAGGGGGGCTAAGAGAGAGAAAGGGTGTCTCAGAGAGAGGTGGGGCTGAGAGAGAGGGAGGGGCTGAGAGAGAAAGAGGCTGGTGGACAGAGAGCGGAGCTGAGGGAGAGGGGGGCTGACAGACGGGGGCTAAGAGAGAGAAAGGGTGTCTCAGAGAGAGGTGGGGCTGAGAGAGAGGGAGGGGCTGAGATAGAGAGCCCCCTAGCCTTATCGCTATCGGCAGTCCCTCCTCTGCCCCCCATCTCAGTCTGTATTAGCAGGTAAGTCTGTATCAGTGTATGATGCCCAGTACCTTCTTGATCCAGGAGGTGCTCTGCTGCTTCTTCCCCCTGGCAGCTTGCACCTCCTGCTCGTCCTTGTAATTCAGGCCTCACTGCTGATGCTGGAGCAAAGAGGAGGGGATGCTTCTGAGCGGCACTTCGGGGGTCCAGGAGGCTGTGAAGTTCTTCTCTCTCCTGGGCTCCCAGCTGCCCTCAGTGTTCACCTTCAACGTGGATGCAGCCTCCTTCTGCGGGGCCACCCTCTCACAATGTGGAGATGCCTGCACCCAGAAGGCAGTGCTGCGCCACACTCCTGCTGCCACCCACCTGGCATTGCAACAGGGCTGGTGCAAGGATTTTGCACACCCTAGGCAAAACCTAATTTTGCCCTTATGGCACATGGAAGGCAGGAAGGAGCACTATGGCACATGAAAGGCAGGAAGACTGGCACATGGAAGGCTAGGAGATTATGGCACATGGGAAGCAGGAAGACTATGGCACATGGGAGGCAGGAAGACTGGCACATGAAAGGCTGGCAGGCTATGGCACAATTAGGGAAGAGAGAGTGGTGGGAGATCACTCACCTAGGGGTGGCATGCTGCATTGTCTTCAGAGGCACAGGCAGTGACATCAGGACAGGATTATTATTATTATTATTATACAGGATTTATAAAGCGCCGACAGTTTACGCAGCGCTTTACAACATTAGGGCAGACAGTACACATACAATACAATTTAATACAGGAGGAATCAGAGGGCCCTGCTGGTTAGAGCTTACAATCTAGGAGGGAGGGTCAAGTTATACAAAAGGGTAATAGCTGTGGGGGATGAGCTAGTGGAGAAAATAGTGCAGTTGTTAGATGGAGGCAGGATAGGCTTCTCTGAAGAGGAAAGATTTCAGGGATCGCCTAAAAGTGGATAAATTTGGAGACAGTCTGACAGATTGGGGTAGGGAATTCCAGAGGATGGGCGAGGCTCGGGAGAAGTCCTGGAGGCGGATATGGGATGAGGTGATGAGGGAGCTAGAGAGCAGGAGATCTTGGGAGGAACAGAGATGGCGTTTAGGTTGGTATTTTGAGACTAGGTTAGTGATGTAGCTGGGGGCACAGTTGTGGATGGCTTTGTAACTTATTGTTAGTATTTTGAATTTAATTAGTTGGGCGAGTGGTAGCCAATGGAGGGATTGGCAGAGAGGGGTAGCAGACACTGAGCGGTTTGTAAGGTGGATGAGTCTGGCAGCAGCATTCATGATGGACTGAAGGGGGGATAGTCTATTTAAAGGTAAGCCAATGAGGAGTGAGTTGCAGTAGTCAAGGTGAGAGATAACCAGGGAGTGAACCAGGAGCTTTGTGGTTTCACTGGTTAGAAAGGGACATCGTTTAGAGATGTTGCGGTGGTTGAGGCGGCAAGCTTTGGAAAGTGATTGGATGTGGGGCTGAAAGGAGAGTTCAAAATCTAGGATAACACCTAGCACCCTGACATGTGGGGACGGGTGGATGGTTTTGCCATTGCTCTTCACAGAGAAGTCAGGGGAAGAGGCACGTGGGGGAGGAAATATTATAAGCTCGGTTTTGGACAAGTTGAGTTTAAGGAAGTGGTGTGACATCCATACAGATATGTCGGTTAGTAAGTTAGTGATGTGTGAGGAGACTGATGGAGTGAGTTGAGGGGTGGAGAGATAGATTTGTGTGTCATCAGCATAGAAATGATATTGAAAGCCGTGAGAGGCTGACCCAGGGAAGAGGTGTAGATTGAAAATAAAAGAGGTCCAAGAACAGAACCTTGGGAGACCCCGACAGAGAAGGGAAGAGGAGTGGAGAAAGTAGAATTGTAAGTGACACTAAAGGTGCGTTGGGATAGGTAGGATGAGAGCCACTGAACAGCACAGTCATGGAGACCGAGGGAGTAAAGTTTTTTGAGGTGGAGGGGGTGGTCAACCGTGTCAAAGGCAGCTGAAAGATCCAGAAGTAGGAGTACAGAATAGTGTCTGTTGGTTTTTGCAGTTACTAGGTCATTTGTGAGTTTTAAAAGAGCAGTTTCTGTGGAGTGTTGAGGGCGAAATCCAGATTGAAGGGGATCAAGAAGGTTGTTTTTAACCACTTGCCGACCGCCTCACGCATATATACGTGAGCAGAGCGGCACGGGCAGGCAAAATCACGTACCTGGTACGTGATTGCCTTCCCGCGGGCGGGGGGTCCGATCGGACCCCCCCCCGGTGCCATCGGCGGTCGGCGTTTGGCTGGGAGAGTTGAGAGACGAGGGGGAGACCATCCGATCGTGGCCCCCCCCTCGCGATCGCTCCCAGCCAATGAGAAACATCCCCTGCCTCTGTATAGTACACAGAGGCAGAGGATGTGATGTCATCTCTCCTCGGCTGGCCAGTTTCCGTTCCAGCACCGAGGAGAGAAGACATGTAAGTGCACCAACACACACACACAACACAGTAGAACATGCCAGGCACACTAAACACCCCCGATCCCCCCCCGATCGCCCCCCGATCCCCCCCCAATCACCCCCCCCCCCTGTCACAAACTGACAGCAAGCAGGTTTTTTTGTTTTGTTTTGTTTTTTTCCTGATTACTGCATGGTGTCAGTTTGTGACAGTTAGCAGTGGTAGGACAGTTAGTATTAGCCCCCTGTAGGTCTAGGGTACCCCCCTAACCCCCCCTAATAAAGTTTTAACCCCTTGATCACCCCCTGTCACCAGTGTCGCTAAGCGATCATTTTTCTGATCGCTGTATTAGTGTCGCTGGTGACGCTAGTTAGGAACGTAAATATTTAGGTTCGCTGTCAGCGTTTTATAGCGACAGGGACCCCCATATACTACCTAATAAATGTTTTAACCCCTTGATTGCCCCCTAGTTAACCCTTTCACCACTGATCACCGTATAACTGTTACGGGTGACGCTGGTTAGTTCGTTTATTTTTTTTAGTGTCAGGGCACCCGCCGTTTATTACCGAATAAAGGTTTAGCCCCCTGATCGCCCGGCGGTGATATGCGTCGCCCCAGGCAGCGTCAGATTAGCGCCAGTACCGCGAACACCTACGCACGCACCGTACACGCACCGTACACCTCCCTTAGTGGTATAGTATCTGAACACATCAATATCTGATCTGATCAGATCTATACTAGCGTCCCCAGCAGTTTAGGGTTCCCAAAAACGCAGTGTTAGCGGGATCAGCCCAGATACCCGCTAGCACCTGCGTTTTGCCCCTCCGCCCAGCCCACCCAAGTGCAGTATCGATCGATCACTGTCACTTACAAAACACTAAACGCATAACTGCAGCGTTCGCAGAGTCAGGCCTGATCCCTGCGATCGCTAACAGTTTTTTTGGTAGCATTTTGGTGAACTGGCAAGCACCAGCCCCAGGCAGCGTCAGATTAGCGCCAGTACCACTAACACCCACGCACGCACCGTACACCTCCCTTAGTGGTATAGTATCTGATCGGATCAATATCTGATCCGATCAGATCTATACTAGTGTCCCCAGCAGTTTAGGGTTCCCAAAAACGCAGTGTTAGTGGGATCAGCCCAGATACCTGCTAGCACCTGCGTTTTGCCCCTCCGCCCGGCCCAGCCCACCCAAGTGCAGTATCGATCGATCACTGTCACTTTTTTTTGTAGCGTTTTGGTGAACTGGCAAGCGCCAGCGGCCTAGTACACCCCAGTCGTAGTCATACCAGCACTGCAGTAACACTTGGTGACGTGGCGAGTCCCATAAGTGCAGTTCAAGCTGGTGAGGTGGCAAGCACAAGTAGTGTCCCGCTGCCACCAAAAAGACAAACACAGGTCCGTCGTGCCCATAGTGCCCTTCCTGCTGCATTCGCCAATCCTAATTGGGAACCCACCACTTCTGCAGCGCCCGTACTTCCCCCATTCACATCCCCAACCAAATGCAGTCGGCTGCATGAGAGGCATTTATATGTCCTCCCGAGTACCCCTACCCAACGAACCCCCCCAAAAAAGATGTGTCTGCAGCAAGCGCGTATATAGACGTGACACCCGCTATTATTGTCCCTCCTGTCCTGACAATCCTGGTCTTTGCATTGGTGAATGTTTTGAACGCTACCATTCATTAGTTGAGTATTAGCGTAGGGTACAGCATTGCACAGACTAGGCACACTTTCACAGGGTCTCCCAAGATGCCATCGCATTTTGAGAGACCCGAACCTGGAACCGGTTACAGTTATAAAAGTTACAGTTACAAAAAAAAAGTGTAAAAAAAAAAAAAAACACAAACAAAAATAAAAAAAAATAGTTGTCGTTTTATTGTTCTCTCTCTCTCTATTCTCTCTCTGGTGTTCTGCTCTTTTTTACTGTATTCTATTCTGCAATGTTTTATTGTTATTATGTTTTATCATGTTTGCTTTTCAGGTATGCAATTTTTTATACTTTACCGTTTACTGTGCTTTATTGTTAACCATTTTTTTGTCTTCAGGTACGCCATTCACGACTTTGAGTGGTTATACCAGAATGATGCCTGCAGGTTTAGGTATCATCTTGGTATCATTCTTTTCAGCCAGCGGTCGGCTTTCATGTAAAAGCAATCCTAGTGGCTAATTAGCCTCTAGACTGCTTTTACAAGCAGTGGGAGGGAATGCCCCCCCCCCCCACCGTCTTCCGTGTTTTTCTCTGGCTCTCCTGTCTCAACAGGGAACCTGAGAATGCAGCCGGTGATTCAGCCAGCTGACCATAGAGCTGATCAGAGACCAGAGTGGCTCCAAACATCTCTATGGCCTAAGAAACCGGAAGCTACGAGCATTTTAGGACTTAGATTTCGCCGGATGTAAACAGCGCCATTGGGAAATTGGGAAAGCATTTTATCACACCGATCTTGGTGTGGTCAGATGCTTTGAGGGCAGAGGAGAAATCTAGGGTCTAATAGACCCCAATTTTTTCAAAAAAGAGTACCTGTCACTACCTATTGCTATCATAGGGGATATTTACATTCCCTGAGATAACAATAAAAATGATTTAAAAAAAAATATGAAAGGAACAGTTTAAAAATAAGATAAAAAAGCAAAAAAATAATAAAGAAAAAAAAAAAAAAAAAAAAAAAAGCACCCCTGTCCCCCCTGCTCTCGCGCTAAGGCGAACGCAAGCGTCGGTCTGGCGTCAAATGTAAACAGCAATTGCACCATGCATGTGAGGTATCACCGCGAAGGTCAGATCGAGGGCAGTAATTTTAGCAGTAGACCTCCTCTGTAAATCTAAAGTGGTAACCTGTAAAGGCTTTTAAAGGCTTTTAAAAATGTATTAATTTTGTTGCCACTGCACGTTTGTGCGCAATTGTAAAGCATGTCATGTTTGGTATCCATGTACTCGGCCTAAGATCATCTTTTTTATTTCATCAAACATTTGGGCAATATAGTGTGTTTTAGTGCATTAAAATTTAAAAAAGTGTGTTTTTTCCACAAAAAATGCGTTTGAAAAATCGCTGCGCAATTACTGTGTGAAAAAAAAAAATGAAACACCCACCATTTTAATCTGTAGGGCATTTGCTTTAAAATAATATATAATGTTTGGGGGTTCAAAGTAATTTTCTTGCAAAAAAAAATAATTTTTTCATGTAATCAAAAAGTGTCAGAAAGGGCTTTGTCTTCAAGTGGTTAGAAGAGTGGGTGATGTGTGACGTAAGCTTCTAAATGTTGTGCATAAAATGCCAGGACAGTTCAAACCCCCCCAAATGACCCCATTTTGGAAAGTAGACACCCCAAGCTATTTGCTGAGAGGCATGTCGAGTCCATGGAATATTTTATATTGTGACACAAGTTGCGGGAAAGAGACAAATTTTTTTTTTTTTTGCACAAAGTTGTCACTAAATGTTATATTGCTCAAACACGCCATGGGGATTTGTGAAATTACACCCCAAAATAAATTCTGTTGCTTCTCCTGAGTACGGGGATACCACATGTGTGGGACTTTTTGGGAGCCTAGCCGCGTACGGGACCCCGAAAACCAAGAACCGCCTTCAGGCTTTCTAAGGCTGTAAATTTTTGATTTCACTCTTCACTGCCTATCACAGTTTCGGAGGCCATGGAAAGCCCAGGTGGCACAAAACCCCCCCAAATGACCCCATTTTGGAAAGTAGACACCCCAAGCTATTTGCTGAGAGGTATAGTGAGTATTTTGCAGACCTCACTTTTTGTCACAAGGTTTTGAAAATTGAAAAAAGAAAAAAAAAAAATTTTTTTTCTGGTCTTTCTTCATTTTCAAAAACAAATGAGAGCTGCAAAATACTCACCATGCCTCTCAGCAAATAGCTTGGGGTGTCTACTTTCCAAAATGGGGTCATTTGGGGGGGGGTTGTGCCATCTTGGCATTTTATGGCCTTCAAAACTGTGATAGGTAGTGAGGAGTGAAATCAAAAATGTATGCCCTTAGAAATCCTGAAGGTGGTGCTGGGTTTTCGGGGCCCCGTACGCGGCTAGGCTCCCAAAAAGTGCCACACATGTGGTATCCCCGTACTCAGGAGAAGCAGCTGAATGTATTTTGGGGTGCAATTCCACATATGCCCATGGCCTATGTGAGCAATATATCATTTAGTGACAACTTTTTGTAAATTTTTTTTTTTTTTTTTTTTTTTGTCATTATTCAATCACTTGGGACAAAAAAAATAAATATTCAATGGGTTCAACATGCCTCTCAGCAATTTCCTTGGGGTGTCTACTTTCCAAAATGGGGTCATTTGGGGGGGGTTTGTACTGCCCTGCCATTTTAGCACCTCAAGAAATGACATAGGCAGTCATAAACTAAAAGCTGTGTAAATTCCAGAAAATGTACCCTAGTTTGTAGACGCTATAACTTTTGCGCAAACCAATAAATATACGCTTATTGACATTTTTTTTACCAAAGACATGTGGCCGAATACATTTTGGCCTAAATGTATGACTAAAATTTAGTTTATTGGATTTTTTTTATAACAAAAAGTAGAAAATATCATTTTTTTTCAAAATTTTCAGTCTTTTTCCGTTTATAGCGCAAAAAATAAAAACGGCAGAGGTGATCAAATACCATCAAAAGAAAGCTCTATTTGTGGGAAGAAAAGGACGCAAATTTCGTTTGGGTAGAGCATTGCATGACCGCGCAATTAGCAGTTAAAGCGACGCAGTGCCGAATTGTAAAAAGTGCTCTGGTCAGGAAGGGGGTAAATCCTTCCGGGGCTGAAGTGGTTAATGAGATGGTCACTCAGTTGGTTGTAAACCAGGCGTTCAAGGAGTTTAGAGGAAAAGGGGAGCAAGGAGATAGGGCGTAGGTTGTTAAGATTGGTAGGGTCTAAGGACGGCTTTTTGAGTATGGGAGTGACCAGTGCATGTTTTAGAGCATCGGGGAAGACGCCAGAGGTGAGGGAGAGATTGAAGATGTGGGTTAGAGAGTGTAGGATGGGATCAGAGGGAATAGGGTCCAGGGGACAGGTGGTGAGGTGGGCGATAGAAAGGAGTTTAGCAACTTCGTCTGGAGTAGCAGATTTGAATAGGGGGAGTGTCAGTTGTATCTGTTGACATGGGGTCTTAGCTGGGGGAGATACCTGTAGAGTGGAGATTTCATCACGGATTGTATCAATCTTGTTTTTGAAGTGATTAGCGATTTCCTGGGCAGTGAGTAAGTCAGTGGGGGGAGGCGGTGGAGGACAAAGTAGAGAGTTGAAGGTAGAGAAGAGTTTACGGGGATTGGATGAGAAGGTGTTAATAAGAGTTGTAAAATAGGTTTGCTTGGCAGTGTGGAGGAAAGAATAGTATTTTTGGAGGGCAGATTTGTATTGGTTGAAGTCTTTGAGAGACTTAGTCTTGTGCCACAGACGCTCAAGAGCGCGACTACGTTTTTTGAGAATTTTAGTGTCATCTGTTTGCCAGGGTTGTAGGGGTCGAGGCCTGATTCTGCGTGTAGTGAGGGGAGTGAGCTTGTCCAGGGTGGAGGACAGAGATTTATTGTAGATGGACATGGCTTGGTTGGGGCAGAACAGGGGAGAGATTTTGTCATAGAGGTGGTCGGTAGCAGAATAGAGGAGAGAGGAGTTGAAGTTGCGAAAGTTTCTACGGGTGATGGTTAGGCCATTGGAGGGAAAGGTGGTGGAAGACAGGGGGAGAGAGAAACTAATAAGGTGGTGGTCGGAGAGAGGAAAAGGATTGCTTGAGAAGTTGCATGGAGTACATAGGTAAGAGAATACAAGGTCAAGGGTGTTGCCATCAGAGTGAGTAGAAGCCTGTACCAATTGCTTCAGGTCAACCGAAGAGGTTAGACTAAGAAGTTTAGAAGTAGCAGGAGTGTTTGTATTAGCAGGGATGTTGAAATCACCGAGACGGATTGTGGGAATATCCGAAGAGAGAAAGTAGGGTAGCCAGGCAGAAAACTCATCAATGAAAGTTGATAATGGTCCAGGGGGCCGGTAGATCACAGCAATTCTTAGGGAAGTAGGAGAGAATAGACGTATACAGTGGGCTTCGAATGATGAGAGTGAAAAAGAGGGAGGAGGGTGAATAACCTGGAAAGTGCTCTGGGGGGATAGGAGGAATCCCACTCCACCTCCCTTGCGTCCATTAGGCCTGGGGGAGTGAGTCCAGTGAAGGGATAGGGAAGGGGGAGAAGGGGTGTCATATTCGTGGAGCCAGGTTTCTGTGAGAGCAAGTCGATTAAAGGAATTAGTGACAAAGAGGTCATGAATAGCAGTGAGTTTGTTGCAGACAGAGCGGGCGTTCCAGAGGGCGCAGGAGAGAGGGAGGCTGGTGTTGGCAAGAAGAGGAATGGAGACTAAATTGTGTAGATTGCGACTACTGCCAGAGGGTGTAGGGTGATGGGTGTGTTGGGCACAGTTAAATAAGGGGGGCCCAGGGTTTGGGTAAATATCTCCAGCGATTAGGAGAAGCAGAAGAGTGAGGGAGGTAATATGAAAATATGATTTGTATGAGGGGACATGCTTCAGTATCCTGGGGGTTATGTTAGCAAGTGGGCTTAGAGTTAGAAAGAGGTGATGAGTGCAGTAATAGGGGGAGGGGAGAAGTGAGAGTGATATGTACAGATTGTGGGGTGGAGCAGAGGGATGTAGAAAAGAGAGTTTGAGGAGAGAGACAGCAATTGTGAAAAGGAGGAGAGGTAAAAAGTGCATGTTTCAGAGAGGAAGATGATAAAATTAGGAAATGGGGTCACCTGCAGTCTTTTATAGTTAGCTTTGTGCAAATCGCTGAAGTGCAAGAGCAGAAGTGCCACTTATTTAAAGAACCACACTTCTTTGGAAGAACCCCTGTATGTGCAGCCCCCTGTATGTGTTCCCCTGTAAGGAAGGCCTTGTTTTTATACTGTGTGTTGGGTGTGGGTTGAATCTGGCAATTAATCAATTAGGTGGGCATATTAGCAACACAGCTAGCAGGGCATAACTTTCACACCACAATCAAACTGCAAGGGGACTAAAAGGCCAAAATTGTAAAGATAAAGCAACTCATAATTTAGGTAAGACTTAATGGCTAAATAAACATTGAAATAATGTGAGCATGGCTACAGATGGAGTTGAAACAGTGGTGACAAACAGATTTACCAAATAAGCATTTGTGCAGTCAGGCAATATTCAGTTTTAAGGTATGTGGAGGTATAAACGCAGGTTTACCTGTGAAGAGAGAAGAAGATGTTCAGATAGATGGTGCAAGAGCAGAAGTGCCACTTATTTAAAGAACCACACTTCTTTGGAAGAACCCCTGTATGTGCAGCCCCCTGTATGTGTTCCCCCGTAAGGAAGGCCTTGTTTTTATACTGTGTGTTGGGTGTGGGTTGAATCTGGCAATTAATCAATTAGGTGGGCATATTAGCAACACAGCTAGCAGGGCATAACTTTCACACCACAATCAAACTGCAAGGGGACTAAAAGGCCAAAATTGTAAAGATAAGGCAACTCATAATTTAGGTAAGACTTAATGGCTAAATAAACATTGAAATAATGTGAGCATGGCTACAGATGGAGTTGAAACAGTGGTGACAAACAGATTTACCAAATAAGCATTTGTGCAGTCAGGCAATATTCAGTTTTAAGGTATGTGGAGGTATAAACGCAGGTTTACCTGTGAAGAGAGAAGAAGATGTTCAGATAGATGGTGCAAGAGCAGAAGTGCCACTTATTTAAAGAACCACACTTCTTTGGAAGAACCCCTGTATGTGCAGCCCCCTGTATGTGTTCCCCCGTAAGGAAGGCCTTGTTTTTATACTGTGTGTTGGGTGTGGGTTGAATCTGGCAATTAATCAATTAGGTGGGCATATTAGCAACACAGCTAGCAGGGCATAACTTTCACACCACAATCAAACTGCAAGGGGACTAAAAGGCCAAAATTGTAAAGATAAGGCAACTCATAATTTAGGTAAGACATAATGGCTAAATAAACATTGAAATAATGTGAGCATGGCTACAGATGGAGTTGAAACAGTGGTGACAAACAGATTTACCAAATAAGCATTTGTGCAGTCAGGCAATATTCAGTTTTAAGGTATGTGGAGGTATAAACGCAGGTTTACCTGTGAAGAGAGAAGAAGATGTTCAGATAGATGGTGCAAGAGCAGAAGTGCCACTTATTTAACAAACCACACTTCTTTGGAAGAAATAAGCATTTGTGCAGTCAGGCAATATTCAGTTTTAAGGTATGTGGAGGTATAAACGCAGGTTTACCAAATAAGCATTTGTGCAGTCAGGCAATATTCAGTTTTAAGGTATGTGGAGGTATAAACGCAGGTTTACCAAATAAGCATTTGTGCAGTCAGGCAATATTCAGTTTTAAGGTATGTGGAGGTATAAACGCAGGTTTACCAAATAAGCATTTGTGCAGTCAGGCAATATTCAGTTTTAAGGTATGTGGAGGTATAAACGCAGGTTTACCTGTGAAGAGAGAAGAAGATGTTCAGATGGATGGTGCAAGAGCAGAAGTGCCACTTATTTAAAGAACCCCACTTTTTTGGAAGAACCCCTGTATGTGCAGCCCCCTGTATGTGTTCCCCCGTAAGGAAGGCCTTGTTTTTATACTGTGTGTTGGGTGTGGGTTGAATCTGGCAATTAATCAATTAGGTGGGCATATTAGCAACACAGCTAGCAGGGCATAACTTTCACACCACAATCAAACTGCAAGGGGACTAAAAGGCCAAAATTGTAAAGATAAGGCAACTCATAATTTAGGTAAGACATAATGGCTAAATAAACATTGAAATAATGTGAGCATGGCTACAGATGGAGTTGAAACAGTGGTGACAAACAGATTTACCAAATAAGCATTTGTGCAGTCAGGCAATATTCAGTTTTAAGATATGTGGAGGTATAAACGCAGGTTTACCTGTGAAGAGAGAAGAAGATGTTCAGATAGATGGTGCAAGAGCAGAAGTGCCACTTATTTAACAAACCACACTTCTTTGGAAGAAATAAGCATTTGTGCAGTCAGGCAATATTCAGTTTTAAGGTATGTGGAGGTATAAACGCAGGTTTACCAAATAAGCATTTGTGCAGTCAGGCAATATTCAGTTTTAAGGTATGTGGAGGTATAAACGCAGGTTTACCAAATAAGCATTTGTGCAGTCAGGCAATATTCAGTTTTAAGGTATGTGGAGGTATAAACGCAGGTTTACCAAATAAGCATTTGTGCAGTCAGGCAATATTCAGTTTTAAGGTATGTGGAGGTATAAACGCAGGTTTACCTGTGAAGAGAGAAGAAGATGTTCAGATGGATGGTGCAAGAGCAGAAGTGCCACTTATTTAAAGAACCCCACTTTTTTGGAAGAACCCCTGTATGTGCAGCCCCCTGTATGTGTTCCCCCGTAAGGAAGGCCTTGTTTTTATACTGTGTGTTGGGTGTGGGTTGAATCTGGCAATTAATCAATTAAGAGGGCATATTAGCAACACAGCTAGCAGGGCATAACTTTCACACCACAATCAAACTGCAAGGGGACTAAAAGGCCAAAATTGTAAAGATAAGGCAACTTATAATTTAGGTAAGACTTAATGGCTAAATAAACATTGAAATAATGTGAGCATGGCTAAAGATGGAGTTGAAACAGTGGTGACAAACAGATTTACCAAATAAGCATTTGTGCAGTCAGGCAATATTCAGTTTTAAGGTATGTGGAGGTATAAACGCAGGTTTACCAAATAAGCATTTGTGCAGTCAGGCAATATTCAGTTTTAAGGTATGTGGAGGTATAAACGCAGGTTTACCAAATAAGCATTTGTGCAGTCAGGCAATATTCAGTTTTAAGGTATGTGGAGGTATAAACGCAGGTTTACCAAATAAGCATTTGTGCAGTCAGGCAATATTCAGTTTTAAGGTATGTGGAGGTATAAACGCAGGTTTACCTGTGAAGAGAGAAGAAGATGTTCAGATGGATGGTGCAAGAGCAGAAGTGCCACTTATTTAAAGAACCCCACTTCTTTGGAAGAACCCCTGTATGTGCAGCCCCCTGTATGTGTTCCCCCATAAGGAAGGCCTTGTTTTTATACTGTGTGTTGGGTGTGGGTTGAATCTGGCAATTAATCAATTAGGAGGGCATATTAGCAACACAGCTAGCAGGGCATAACTTTCACACCACAATCAAACTGCAAGGGGACTAAAAGGCCAAAATTGTAAAGATAAGGCAACCCATAATTTAGGTAAGACTTAATGGCTAAATAAACATTGAAATAATGTGAGCATGGCTACAGATGGAGTTGAAACAGTGGTGACAAACAGATTTACCAAATAAGCATTTGTGCAGTCAGGCAATATTCAGTTTTAAGGTATGTGGAGGTATAAACGCAGGTTTACCAAATAAGCATTTGTGCAGTCAGGCAATATTCAGTTTTAAGGTATGTGGAGGTATAAACGCAGGTTTACCTGTGAAGAGAGAAGAAGATGTTTAGATGGATGGTGCAAGAGCAGAAGTGCCACTTATTTAAAGAACCCCACTTCTTTGGAAGAACCCCTGTATGTGCAGCCCCCTGTATGTGATCTCTGGCTGCTTCAAAATCTCCCGCCCACACCCCCCTTCCAGGCACAGATTGGCTGCACGCAGGGGTTGTGGGCGGGCACAGGGGGGACATGGGGAGAAGGTGGGGCAGACCTAGCCTACCTCCTCCTCCCTCCTCATAGAGCTATACAGCGGGTGCGGGATGTGCACATTGCAGCAGGGGAATTGTGGAGCAGGCGAGAAGCTGAATGTACACACTGCAGCAGGCGCGCCGGCAGGCCGCTGAGTGGGCGGTGGAGGAGCACACTTAGAACTGACAGTGCCCTGGCACTTTGGCGCCCCCTCCTCTGCGGCGCCTGGATGTGCACCCTGCGCACCCCCCCCAGGAACGGCCCTGCTGCTGTGCCTCCTCAGTCCTCAAGTGTGAAGATGACATAGATAGCAGACAAGTCATGGATTAATGGATGGATGGATGTTGCAGGGGTCTGGTGGTGGGAGTCCCCAGCATCCATGGATGGATGGTGGAGGGGTACAGTGCTGTGGTGGTGGTGGGAGTCCCCACAGGCTCCTCCAGCCATGGTGTGGACCTGGATCTGGTCTTGTGCCAGCTGATGTGCTGTTCTTTCAAACATGAAATCAGGCGGTGCTATTGCATCACTGTTTCACTGCGCATGCGCCCACCTGCCTGAAAATGGGTGAGCATATACAAGCTTGCCTGAAGTCAGTAGGCTTTGGAACGGTGCATGCACAGTTTCACTGTTGGCCCACAGCCATATTTTTTACAGGTGCCACTGCCCGTAAATGACATTTACAGGGAGTCGGAAAATGGGTTGAAATGTGTGGGCTGCCTGTAAATTAATGGGCAGTTGGAAACACTGGTGCCTACTTTGGCTGAATAGGTACTGGAAATGGATTCACTCATGGATCGGGAATATTTACTTGCGGTCGGTGGGACACGATAGCCCTGGGTGAACATGTTGTAACCTGGGCTACCTGGATTACATTTCGTACTACACAATTTAAGGTGGGGCACAGAGCATTTGCTGGAATTTTTATTTTTTTCTTATCTGGTTATGTTTCTGGTTAGGTTTTGATTTGAAGTTTAGTTAAGTTTGTTAGTTAGTTTATCTCATCTTTATGAAATTTTGGGATCTGTATGCTTATGATGGGGTTCCTGGGTAGCCTACTAGTTATAAGTATAAGTTTAGAGATTAAGTGGCTATTTTGTGTATGTTGGGTTATTGGAGATTTCCCAAATTTTGTATATGTTACGATGATTTTTTTTTGTATTTGTTTGAATTTTTCAGTTTTTTTAAATAGTAAAATAAGATGACACCAAAAAATAACTATTGCTTAATAATAAGGCCTCATGTACACAGAGCAGCTGAAAACCTCTTCTGAATGCTGGAAACTGACAGCTGATAACCGACAGTGAAAAATGTCAATTTTACAGCTTTTACATACTGAGTTATGCAAGTTTAACAGCTGTTATAAACACTTGAGGTTAGAAGTGGTTGGAAAGTATGATTAACTATTTCAGCCATTATGTGAGAGAAGAGAGAGCAGTGTGCTTTAACCACATGCCGACCAGCGCATGACGATGTTCGTCGGCACAATGGCATGGCTGGGCAAATGGGCGTACAGGTACGTCCCATTTAAATCGCGGCATTGTGGGCGCATGCGCTCCCGCCGTGTACTCCGTAAACAAGGCATTTCCTTGTTAGTGACATGACAGAGATCTACTGCTCCCTGTCATCGGGAGCAGTAATCGCTGTCATGTCAGTGTTAGCCCACCCCCCACAGTTAGAATCACTCCCTAGGACACACTTAACTCCTTGATCGCCCCCTAGTGTTTAACCTCTTCCCTGCCGGTGCCATTTACACAGTAATCAGTGCATTTTTATAGCACTGATCGCAGTATAAATGACAATGGTCCCAAAATAGTGTCAAAAGTGTCCGTTGTGTCCGCAGTCATGATAAAAATTGCAGATCGCCGCCATTACTAATAAAAATAAATTATAATAAAAATGCCATAAATCTACCACCTATTTTGTAGACGCTATAATTTTTGTGCAAACCAATCAATATACGCTTATTGCAATTTTTTACCAAAAATATGTAGAAGAATACATATCGGTCTAAACTAAGAAAGAAATTTGTATTTTTTAATATATATTTTTAAGGATATTTATTATAGTAAAAAGTAAAAAATATTGCTTTTTTTTTCAAAATTGCCGCTTGTAATGAAACGTCACACACTCCGCGTGAGTGCTTTCGTCATATACCACTTCCTCCCAGTCTGAATATAGATATCAGATATTCCAACCGCTCACGAGCACAAAACAAGACGATACTTGTTTAGCTGCTGACATGGACTGTTTTAATAGAACCAAAATACAAGTCTTTATATACAGTTAAAGAGGAGGTTCCCCCCTCCTGCTCACATTACTCTAACAATACACCTATAACCAGAAACCTAATTAACATGAGCTAGTTTGCTAAATCATTTACCCAGACTAGGTGACTCAGAGACATGACCTTTAGGACAGACTTGCCGTCTTTTAGCTCAGAAGACGCAATCAACATTATCATAAATAGAAACACAGAAAACCTTCTCACAATAGCAGAGTTAAGTAACACAAACAACAATGGGTGAAAGACTCTTAGAGCCCACACTAGCCTTATTTACAATAAACACATTATAGTAGACAACAGACAGGTGGCTGGAGTTGATGACATCAGCATCTCCTATGAGCCCCAACATTATGAATCAGTCACTATTTATAATATGACATATACAGGGTTCCCAGAGTCTGTGTGTCTTGGGGGGACATGGACCTGAATCCAAAGTAACACCACCTCCAGGGTCCCCAGGCATACAGCTCAAAAAGAGCACCATTCCCCCAAATGCCAGGGCCCATGATCGGTATGCAAGAGGCTAGCATTCAGTCCCCTCCAAAAGCCTTTGTCCTGGCTAGGTCTGTCACACCGCTTTTTTTGTTTATAGCGCAAAAAATAAAAACCGCAGAGGTGATCAAATACCACCAAAAGAAAGCTCTATTTGCGGGGAAAAAAAAGACGTCAATCTTGTTTGGGTGCAACGTCACACGACTGCGCAATTGTCAGTTAAATCGACGCAGTGCCGTATGGCAAAAAGTGCTCTGGCCAGGAAGGGGGTAAATCCTTCCGGGGCTGAAGTGGTTAACTATGGATTCTATGTCTCTCTCTCTGTATGTCTCTCTCTTTGTCTGTCTGTTTTTCTGTTTCTCTCTGTCTGTCTCTCTCTTTGTCTGTCTGTTTTTCTGTCTCTGTCTCTCTGATCCTCTGTTTCAGGATCACGTTTTTATGGACTTTATGATGATTGTGCAAATTTATTTTTGATTCATCTTTAGTAATGTTCTATTGTCACCAGCACTATAGCACTTTTATTTATCACTATGAGATTTGGAGCATGTTAAATGAAATATATCTATGGAAAAACTTTGATTGAAATATCTTGAACATTATTATTGCATTTTGTCACAATAGCACTTTGGCACTTTATTTATTATAATTTTAATATTGTTTGTTTTCTATTACCCTCATTTATATGGGTTTTACAAATGAGCACTAGTTTAGCGTGGCATTTATACACATTTATTTGATAAAGCACGAGCGTTTGGGACATGATCAGTGCCAGCAGCTGATGATCTAGTCTTTAAAGTAAAGTTATTAGTAATAGCTCGCACGATTTTTAGATTACATACAAGCATTTGGTGTTTGAAATGTCCGTAAACTATCGCCCTGAACGCGATTTATCTGCTTTCAAAAAAATGCCACTAAACTCATCTGCCTCTAAAATCCTATAAATGTCTGAGTGTCAGGAACCATGAAACAAACGGAGACAGAAAATGCAGTAAAAATCACACCTTTTAATAAAATGGTAAAAATGGTACAACTGGTAAATGTAGTCAAAACATAGCCAGGGTTCAGTAGCCAAATTGGGTAGTCAGAACAAGCCAGGAAATCAGGAAGCCAGAGATCAGCATAGTCAGAGACAGTAGACAGGATCAGGAATCAGAAGGGATGTCAGCCAGGCAAGTCTTCAACAGGAACACAGCAGAGAGTCTCTAGATATGTTCACCAAGGTGAAGGCATGGGAGAAATGAACCAGGCAGTTTAACCACTAGATATCCGCGCTATAGCCGAATGACGGCTACAGCGCAGACCTGCTTTGCCGGGACTACGTCTATTGACGTCGTCCAGTGCACAAGCGGCCTGCGCTCCCCCTGCAGGGCGCGCGTGGCACGCTCTGTGATCAGAGACTCGCCTGATCACAGATCGGAGTAAGGGGTCGATCCCGACCCCTTACCACATGATCAGCTTTCAGCCAATGGCAGCTGATCATGTGATGTCATCAGAGCCGGTAATCGGCTATTTTTTCTCTTCACGCTGACAGCGTGAGGAGGAAAAAAAAGCCGATCGCCGGCGGCCGTGAGAGGGACATCAGTCCCGATCACGGCGATCATCAGTGCCCACCTGTGCCCCCTGCCAGTGCCACCTAGCAATAGGCAGTACCAGCACCACCCATCAGTGCCCACAGTGCTACCAATCAGTGCCCACAGTGCCACCCATCAGTGCCCACAGTGCCACCCATCAGTGCCCACAATCAGTGCCTCAACAGTGCTGCACATCAGTGCCACCTATCAGTGCCCATCAGTGTCACCTATCAGTGCCCATAAGTGCCCATCAGTGCCACCCATCACTACCCATCAGTGCCACCCATCAGTGCCCCTCATCAGTGTCCCCCATCAGTGCAGACCATCAGTGCCCCCCATCAGTGGTACCTATCAGTGCCCATCAGTGCCACCCATCCGTGCCACCCATCAGTGCCACCCATCAGCGCCCATAAGTGGCCATCAGTGCCCTCTTATCTGTGCCCATCAGTACCGCCTTATCTGTCGCCATCAGTGCCGCCTTATCTGTGCCTATCAGTGCCACCTTAACTGTGCCTATCAGTGTCACCTTAACTGTGCCTATCCGTGCCCATCAGTGCAGCCTATCAGTGCCGCCTCATCAGGGCATATCAGTGAAGGAGAAAAATTACCTGTTTGCAAAATTTTATAACAAACTATGAAACATGATTTTTTTTTTCAAAATTTTCCATCTTTTTATGTTTGTTTAGCAAAAAATAAAAAACCCAGCTGTGATTAAATACCACCAAAAGAAAGCTCTATTTGGAAAAAAATGATAAAAATTTCATTTGGGTACAGTGTTGTATGACCGCGCAATTGTCATTCAAAGTGCGTCAGTGCTGAAAGCTGAAAATTGGTCTGGGCAGGAGGGGGGTTTAAGTGCCCAGTAAGCAAGAGGTTAAATAGCCAGAAGGGGCTGGCTGTGGGCTTGACTGAGGAGCAGGAGATAATCAACAGGTGAACCACTGCGGAATGATGAGTACTGGCAATTAACCATCAGCTGAGCAACCTGAGCACAGAAAAGGAAGGGCTGAGAGCCCAGCCCTGAGTGTAAACACACAAATCCCGGTTCCGACAGGGGAGGAGAAACAGATTGTCTGTTCCTACTAAGTAGGAACAACAAGCTGGCTCCTCCTCTAGTCAGTCCCATCCCCTCACAGTTAGAAATAGGGATGAGCCGAACACCCCCCGGTTCGGTTCACAGCAGAACATGCGAACAGGCAAAAAATTTGTTCGAACACGCAAACACCGTTAAAGTCTATGGGACACGAACATGAAAAATCAAAAGTGCTAATTTTAAAGGCTTATATTCATGGTATTGTCATAAAAAGTATTTGGGGACCCAGGTCCTGCCCCAGGGGACATGTATCAATGCAAAAAAAAGTTTTTAAAACGGACGTTTTTTCGGGAGCAGTGATTTTAATAATGCTTAAAGTGAAACAATAAAAGTGAAATATTCCTTTAAATTTTATACCTGGGGGGTGTCTATAGTATGCCTGTAAAGGGGCGCATGTCTCCCATGTTTAGATCAGTCTGAGAGCAAAATGACATTTCAAAGGAAAAAAAGTCATTTAAAACTACTCGCGGCTATAATGAATTGTCGGTCCCAGCAGTACCCATAAAGGTCATTGAAAAAAACAGCATGGGATTCCCCCACAGGGGAGCCCCGAACCAAAGTTAAAAAAAAAATGCATGGGGGTCCCCCCAAATTCCATACCAGGTCCTTCAGGTCTGGTATGGATATTAAGGGGAACCCGTGCCAAAATAAAAAAAAATGGCATGGGGTTCCCCCAAAAATCCATACCAGATCCTTATCCGAGCACGCAACCTGGCAGGCCACAGAAAAAGAGGGGGGACAGGAGAGGGCCCCCCCCTGAACTGTACCAGGCCACATGCCCTCAACATTGGGAGGGTGCTTTGGGGTAGCCCCCCAAAACACCTTGTCCCCATGTTGATGGGGACAAGGGCCTCATCCCCACAACCCTTGCCTGGTGGTTGTGGGGGTCTGCGGGTGGGGGGCTTATCGGAATCTGGAAGCCCCCTTTAACAAGGGGACCCCCTGATCCTGCCCCCCCCCGTGTGAAATGGTAACAGGCTACAAATGTACCCCTACCATTTCACAAAAAATGTGTGAAAATGGTAAAAAAACACAAAACACGGCTTGGGACAATTCCTTTATTAAAAAATAAAAAAATTAAATTGTCCCATGAAGTCTATTCATCTTCTTCTTCTTCTTATTTTTCACTCTTTGTTATATTGCAGGCATTTGCTAAAATCATTTAAGTTCATTTAGCTACATATACATTTAGCTGAACCCCAATATAAAAAGATTAATCAAAAGCATGGGGAAGCTGTCAAGGTGTAGAGATGGAAAAAGGAGGAGTATAGAACGAGACCAAATTGACCAAAATCGATCAACGTACATGGTTCATATAAGATAAAGACATCCATTGATTATCTGTTCCGTATGAGCCACGCACCATGGTTGATCTCAACTGGATAGATGAAATCATGTTCGGCATATAAATTTGTATACATATGGAGCAGTATGGGCGGTAAAAACACGGCCCAAATTTTAGATCGTCCCTATATCTTCTGCAATCTATAGGAGAGACTTGTATTTAATAAATAGATTTGAGTGACCAGCTCTTCTGGGTGTGCATTGTATCATATGAAACAATATGGGCGGTAAAAACACACAGCCCAAATTTTAAATTAAACCTATGCCTTCTGCGATCTATAGGGGGGACTCGTTTTCAATATATGATTTGAACAACCAACTATTTTGGGTGTGCACAATACCAAATGGGACAATGTGGGGGGTAAAAACACGGCCCAAACTTTAAATTGTCCCCTTGCCTACTGTAATCTATAGGAGGGACTTGTATTCGCTTGTATTCAATAAATAAATTGAATGACCAGCTATCTTGGGCGTGCATAGTACCATGAACAAAGCTATCATAATAGGACCTTCATATGTGCGCTGAAATTTAAAAATACACTAGATAGAAAGAGGACCATATCAATCAGCAGACACATCACAAGCTAAAAAATAGTAGTAGTGTATAGCTTGGAAGGGATCTGGCAAAAGGCAAACAATAAAGAACAAAGGGAGTGGGGGGGACAGGGCTGGTAATGTGCTGCTGGAGAGGATGTATATTTAGCTAGTCATAAAAATGGGAAACATCCCACTCAAAGTTTAACCCATGTGGGGAGCGAGTCTGGAGGTGAAATATCCAGAAAACTTCTCTCCGGCACAACAGCCAGAACACATCACCCCCCTCACTGGTGACCTGATCTTGTCAATGACTTGTATGCACATAGCTGAAGTATTGCCATTATGGTATGAATTAAAATGCTTGGCTACATTTGTATTCACATTTTTTGTAACACTATATAGATGTTCATTGAAAGATCACAAAGACGCCTGGTTGTTCTACCCACATATTGGATGTGACAAATGTAGCATGTCAGGTATATGACATAGTTGGTATTGCAGTTGTAGAAATTAGTTATTTCATAGTTCTTTTGTGTGACTGTTGAACAAAACTAGGGATGAGCTTCGAGCTCGAGTCGAATTCATGTTCGACTCAAACATCGGCTGTTCGCCAGTTCGCCGAACAGTGAACAATTTGGTGTGTTCGCGGCAAATTCGAAAGCCGCGGAACACCCTTTAAACGTCTATTGGAGAAATCAAAAGTGCTCATTTTAAAGGCTTATATGCATGGTATTGTCATAAAAAGTGTTTGGGGACCTGGGTCCTGCCCCAGGGGACATGGATCAATGCAAAAATAAGTTTTAAAAAGGGCCGTTTTTTCGGGAGCAGTGATTTTAATAATGCTAAGTCAAACAATAAAAGTGTAATATTCCTTTAAATTTTGTACCTGGGGGGTGTCTATAGTATGCCTGTAAAGGGGCGCATGTTTCCCGTGTTTAGAACAGTCTGACAGCAAAATGACATTTTAAAGGAAAAAAAGTCATTTAAAACTACCCGCGGCTATTAATGAATTGCCGGTCTGACAATACACATAAAAGTTCATTGATAAAAACTGCATGGGAATTCCCCACAGGGGAACCCCGAACCAAAATTTAAAAAAAATGACGTGGGGGTCCCCCTAAATTCCATACCAGGCCCTTCATGGATATAAAGGGGAACCCCGGCCAAAATTAAAAAAAAAAAATGGCGTGGGGTCCCCCTCAAAATCTATACCAGACCCTTCAGGTCTGGTATGGATTTTAAGGGGAACCCCGCGCCAAAATTTAAAAAAAAAATGGCGTGGGCTTCCCCCAAAAATCCATACCAGACCCTTATCTGAGCACGCAACCTGGCAGGCCACAGGAAAAGAGGGGGGGACGAGAGAGCGCCCCCCGCTCCTGAACCGTACCAGCCCACATACCCTCAACATTGGGAGGGTGCTTTGGGGTAGCCCCCCAAAACACCTTGTCCCCATGTTGATGGGGACAAGGGCCTCATCTCCACAACCCTTGCCCGGTGGTTGTGGGGGTCTGCGGGTGGGGGGCTTATCCGAAACTGGAAGCCCCCTTTAACAAGGGGACCCTAAGATCCCGGCCCTCCCCCCTGTGTGAAATGGTAATGGGGTACAGATGTACCCCTACCATTTCACAAAAAAAGTGTCAAAAATGTTAAAAATGACAAGAGACAGTTTTTGACAATTCCTTTATTTAAATGCTTTTTCTTTCTTCTATCTTCTATCTTTTTTCTTCTATCTTCTTTCTTCCTTTGGTTTCTTCCTCCATCTTCTTCTGGTTCTTCCTCCGGTGTTCTCGTCCAGAATCTTCCTCTGCGGCGCCGGCGTCTTCTCCCCTTCGTCTTTTCGGGCCGCTCCGCATCCATGATTGGATGGGAGGCTCCCGCTGTGTGACGCTCCTCCTCTTCTGACGGTTCTTAAATAACGGAGGGCAGGGCCACCCGGTGACCCCGCCCCCCTCTGACGCATGGGGACTTGACGGGGACTTCCCTGTGGCATTCCCCATGATGTCAGAGGGGGGCGGACAGGGAAGTCACTGTGCGTCAGAGGGGGGCGGGGTCACCGGGTGGCTCCGCCCTCCGTTATTTAAGAACCGTCAGAAGAGGAGAAGCGTCACACAGCGGGAGCCTCCCACACTGGATCAGAGCGGCCCGAGAAGACGAAGGGGAGAAGACGCCGACACCACGGAGGAAGATGCCGGACGAGAACACCGGAGGAAGAACCAGAAGAACCAGAAGAAGAAGATGGAGGAAGAAACCAAAGGAAGATAGCAGAAAGAAGAAGCATTTAAATAAAGGAATTGTCAAAAATGGTCTTTTGTCATTTTTAACATTTTTGACACTTTTTTTGTGAAATGGTAGGGGTACTTTACCCCTTGCCATTTCACACAGGGGAGAGGGCCGGCTATCTGGGGGTCCCCTTGTTAAAGGGGGCTTCCAGATTCCGATAAGCCCCCCGCCCCCAGACCCCCACAACCACCAGGCAAGGGTTTTGGAGATGAGGCCCTTGTCCCCATCAACATGGGGACAAGGTGTTTTGGGGGGCTACCCCAAAGCAACCTCCCATTGTTGAGGGCATGTGGCCTGGTACGGTTCAGGAGGGGGGGAGCGCTCTCTCGTCCCCCGCTCTTTTCCTGTGGCCTGCCAGGTTGCGTGCTCGGATAAGTTTCTGGTATGGATTTTTGGGGAGACCCCATGCCATATTTTTCTTTTAATTTTGGCACGGGGTTCCCCTTAAAATCCATACCAGACCTGAAGGGCCTGGTACGGAATTTAGGGGAACATCCACGTCATTTTTTTTTTTTTAATTTTGGTTCGGGGTTCCCCTGTGGGGAATTCCCATGCCGTTTTTTATCAATGAACTTTTATGTGTATTATCAGACCGGCAATTCATTAATAGCCGCGGGTAGTTTTAAATGACTTTTTTTCCTTTGAAATGTAATTTTGCTGTCAGACTGTTCTAAACACGGGAAACATGCGCCCCTTTACAGGCATACTATAGACACCCCCCAGGTATGAAATTGAAAGGGATATTACACTTTTATTGTTTGACTTTAAGCATTATTAAAATCACTGCTCCTGAAAAAACGGCCATTTTTAAAACTTTTTTTTGCATTGATCCATGTCCCCTGGGGCAGGACCCGGGTCCCCAAACACTTTTTATGACAATAACTTGCATATAAGCCTTTAAAATTAGCACTTTTGTTTATTCATGTTCGTGTCCCATTGACTTTAACGGTGTTCGCGTGTTCGAACGAACTTTTTTCCTGTTCGCATGTTCTGGTGCGAACCGAACAGGGGGGTGTTCGGCTCATCCCTAAACAAAACTGATTTCCACTGACGACATGGCTACAGCAGGGGCACCCATTCGTGCCACACTTGAAGTTTCCCTTGAAATGCAGCCATGTTAAAGATTTAATAGTTCTTCTTTTAACCACTTCAATACCGGGCACTTATACACCTTCCTGTCCAGACCAATTTTCAGCTTTCAGAGCTGTCGCAGTTTGAATGACAATTGCGCGGTCATACAACACTGTACCTAAACTAAATTTTTATCATTTTTTTCCCACAAATAGAGCTTTCTTTTGGTGGTATTTGATCACCTCTGCGGTTTTTATTTTTTGCTAAACAAATAAAAAAACAAAAATTTTGAAAAAAATAAACGTTTTGCTTTTGTTTCTGTTATAAAATTTTGTAAATAAGTAAGTTTTCTCTTTCACTGATGGGCACTGATAAGGCGGCACTGACAAGGTGGCACCGATGAGGTGGCACCAATGAGCACTGATGGGCACTGATGATGGGCACTGATATGCGGCACTGATGGGCACTGGTAGGCAGCACTGATGGGTGGCACTGATATGCAGCACTGATGGGCATTGATAGGCGGCACTGATGGGCACTCATGGGTGACAAAGATGGGCACTGATGGGCACTGAAAGGCTGCAAAGATGGGTTTTTATGGGTGGCACTGATAGGAGGCACTGGTGGGCACTGATAGGCAGCACTGCTGGGCACTGATGGGCACTGAAAGGCGGCACTGATGGGTATTGATACGCGGCACTGATAGGAGGCACTGATAGGCATCCCTGGTGGCACTGGCAGTGGTAGGCATTGTGAGTGGGCACTGATTGGCAGCTGCCTGGGCATTGATTGGCAGCTGCCTGGGCACAGATTAGTATTTCCCTGGGGGTCTAGGGGGGGCATACCTGGTGGTCCAATGTGGATGGCCATCCTGGTGGTCCTGGGTGGCATGATGGTGGTACTGGGCGGGATCCAAGGGGGGGCTTTGCTGATAAACAATCAGCGCAGAGCCCCCCTGTCAGGAGAGCAGCCCATCGGCTCTCCTCTACTCGCGTCTGTCAGACGCGAGTGAGGAAAAGCCGATCACCGGCTCTTCCTATTTACATCGTGATCAGCCGTGATTGGACACAGCTGATCACATGGTAAAGAGTCTCTGTCAGAGACTCTTTACCTACAGTCAGGTCCATAAACATTGAGACATCAACATAATTCTAATCTTTTTGGCTCTATACACCACCACAATGGATTTGAAATGAAACGAACAAGGTGTGCTTTAACTGCAGACTTTCAGCTTTAATTTGAGGGTATTTGCATCCAAATCAGGTGAACGGTGTAGGAATTACAACAGTTTGTATATGTGCCTCCCACTTTTTAAGTGACCAAAAGTAATGGGACAATTGGCTGCTCAGCTGTTCCATGGCCAGGTGTGTGTTATTCCCTCATTATTGCGTTTACAAGGAGCAGATCAAAGGTCCAGAGTTCATTTCAAGTGTGCTATTTGCATTTGGAATCTGTTGCTGTCAACTCTCAATATGAGATCCAAAGAGCTGTCACTATCAGTGAAGCAAGCCATCATTAGGCTGAAGAAACAAACCCATCAGAGAGATAGCAAAAACATTAGGTGTGGCCAAATCAACTGTTTGGAACATCCTTAAAAAGAAAGAACGCACCGGTGAGCTCAGCAACACCAAAAGACCCAGAAGACCATGGAAAACAACTGTGGTGGATGACCAAAGAATTCTTTCCCTGGTGAAGAAAACACCCTTCACAACAGTTGGCCAGATCAAGAACACTCTCCAGGAGATAGGTGTATGTCAAAGTCAACAATCAAGAGAAGACTTCACCAGAGTGAATACAGAGGGTTCACCACAAGTTGTAAACCATTGGTGAGCCTCAAAAACAGGAAGGCCAGATTAGAGTTTGCCAAACAACATCTAAAAAAGCTTTCACAGTTCTGGAACAACATCCTATGGACAGATGAGACCAAAATCAACTTGTACCAGAGTGATGGGAAGAGAAGAGTATGGAGAAGGAAAAGAACTGCTCATGATTCAAAGTATATCACCTCATCAGTGAAGCATGGTGGTGGTAGTGTCACGGCGTGGGCATGTATGGCTGCCAATGGAACTGGTTCTCTTGTATTTATTGATGATGTGACTGCTGACAAAAGCAGCAGGATGAATTCTGAAGTGTTTCGGACAATATTATCTGCTCATATTCAGCAAAATGCTTCAGAACTCATTGGACGGCGCTTCACAGTGCAGATAGACAATGACCCGAAGCATACTGCGAAAGCAAACAAAGAGTTTTTAAGGGAAAGAAGTGGAATGTTATGCAATGGCCAAGTCAATCACCTGACCTGAATCCGATTGAGCATGTATTTCACTTGCTGAAGACAGAGAAAATTCGTGATACTTTTTTTATTTGCACTAACATACAATTTTTCAGGACAAGCTTTTGGGGTATGTCCCCTTCTTCAAGGTCCAAGCAGTACTGATTCACAAATTTTTAAGCAGAATGTTAAAGAAAAAAAAAAAAAAGAAGAGAAAACCAAACACATACATTGCTGAAGACAAAACTGAAGGGAAAATGCCCCAAGAACAAGCAGGAACTGAAGACAGTTGCAGTAGAGGCCTGGCAGAGCATCACCAGGGATGAAACCCAACCTCTGGTGATGTCTATGCGTTCCAGACTTCAGGCTGTAATTGACTGCAAAGGATTTGCAACCAAGTATTAAAAAGTGAAAGTTTGATGAATGATTGTTAATCTGTCCCATTACTTTTGGTCCCTTAAAAAGTGGGAGGCACAAATACAAACTGTTGTAATTCCTACAACGTTCACCTGATTTGGATGTAAATACCCTCAAATTAAAGCTGAAATCTGCAGGTAAAGCACATCTTGTTTGTTTCTTTTCAAATTCATTATGCTGGTGTATAGAGCCAAAAAGATTAGAATTGTGTCGATGTCCCAATATTTATGGACCTGACTGTAGATGGGTGTTGCGGGGTGTCAGAGTGACACACCGCAACAATGATCGCCGCGATGCATGCCCCCGGGGGCACGCAGCGGCTTAATGTCCTAAGGACGTCATATTACGCACAGTCGGGATATTGAAACCACTTTGCCGCCGTCATTCTGCTATATGGTGTGCAGCAAGTGGTTAAAGAAACTAGGCGACAGCGATTGACCTAGTGGGAGCTCTACGTGGTACTACATTAATTCTTCCCCGTAGAATACTCGCACAAATCTCAACTGCATACAGAACGGGAATATGTCTATTCACAATCTCTCTTATCTCTTTAAATTCCATACTGTAAGGGGAAGATAAAGTCATTCTGTTTTGATGTTGACTTGAGCATGCATCCTTTTTCTACTGATAAGGTCCAATCTACTTTTATTCTTGGCAATCATCCAAGCCCTATTGATCATCCATCTTGGATATCCTCTTTCCAAGAACCGATGGGATAAAAATGCTGCCTCGCGCTCAAAATCAACGTCATCCCTGCAGATTCTCCTGATTCATACAAACTGTCCCAAAGGGATCCCCTTAATGGTGTGTCTGGGGTGTCCTGATTGAGCTAAAAGGAGAGAATTTCCTGACAAAGGTTTTCTATAAAGAAGTAGTACTAACCTCCTTGCTCACTCTCTTAAGGAGTACAACCAAGTATTTATTCTCACCGTTTTCAACCTCACCAGTGAAGGTGAGGTTTTTATTGTTACAATTAAGGTACTCCAAAAATGAACCTAATCTAGATGTACCATCCTACAATGACACTGACAAGGCTGCAGATGGACACTGAAAGTCCGACTTGTGTCCTGCGATGCATCTATATTCGACATATTGATATGAAAGAGGACAATGCTAGTCTCTGGGGATGGGCATCACTCACTGAGCCAGCGTGCTGCGAGATGCTGAATATCCAAACAAAAGAACTCGCTGCTCCAGGTGAGACAGGAAGCCTAATGATATCACGGGTGCCAAAAATTTAAACCCAGGAATGGCCATTAACCATTCTGCTGTAACCTTACTCAGGAGACAACCCTTTGATTTAGCCCATCATAAACCCCAATAACCACCTGCTGACTTTTACTGCTATAGGGTGGCAGCTGTGGGCAGAATCAAGGATATATATTTAAATGTGCATTTTCCTAAAGCAGAAGCTGATCTGCGGGGCCCGGGGACTCGGTGTCCTCTGACACCCGCCGATCATTAGTAACACACAGAGAACAGTTCTGACTGGGGGAAGGGACCAATCCTGTATCTCTGCAAAGCAGGGACTCGAATCGATCTCTTGGACTGTGTGCACTGGATAGGCACACAGTTAACCCTTTGATCGCCCTAGATGTTTAACCCCTTCCCAGCCAGTGTCATTAGTACAGTGACAGTGCATATTTTTAGCACTGATAACTGTATTAGTGTTACTGGTTACCACAAAGGGTTGAAGTCGCTGATCGCCACCATTACTAGTATTAAAGAAAAAAAATTCCATAAATAGATCCCATAGTTTGTAGATGCTATAACCTTTGCATAAACCAATATACACTAGGGATTTTTTTTACCAAAAATGTTTAGCAGAATACATATTGGCCTAAATTTATGAAGTAATTTTTTTATTGGATATGTTTTATAGCAGAATGTAATTTATATATATATATATATATATATATATATATATATATATATATATATATATATATGTGTATGTGTATATATCTATAATCTATATATAGATATATACAGTCTACCTATCTAGATACTATATATATATATATATATATATATATATATATATATATATATATATATACAGTATCTCACAAAAGTGAGTACACCCCTCACATTTTTATAAATATTTTCTTCTATCTTTTTATGTGACAACACTGAAGAAATGACACTTTGCTACAATGTAAAGTAGTGAGTGTACAGCTTGTATAACAGTGTAAATTTTCTGTCCCCTCAAAATAACTCAACACACAGCCATTAATGTCTAAACCGCTGGTAACAAAAGTCAGTACACCCCTAAGTGAAAATGTCCGTATTGGGCCCAAAGTGTCAATATTTTGTGTGGCCACCATTATTTTCAGCACTGCCTTAACCCTCTTGGGTATGGAGGTCACCAGAGCTTCACAGGTTGTCACTGGAGTCCTCTTCCCCTCCTCCATGATGACATCACAGAGCTGGTGGATGTTAGAGACCTTGCGCTGCTCCACCTTACGTTTGAGGATGTCCCACAGATGATCAATAGGGTTTAGGTCTGGAGACATGCTTGGCCAGTCCTCCACCTTTACCCTCAGCTTCTTTAGCAAGGCAGTGGTGGTTTTGGAGGTGTGTTTGGGGTGGTTATCATGTTGGAATACTGCCCTGCGGCCCAGTCTCTGAAGGGAGAGGATCATGCTCTGCTTCAGTATATCACAGTACATGTTGGCATTCATGGTTCCCTCAATGATCTGTAGCTCCCCAGTGCCAGCAGCACTCATGCAGCCCCAGACCATGACACTCCCTCCACCATGCTTGACTGTAGACAAGACACACTTGTCTTTGTCCTCCTCACCTGGTTGCCCCCACACACGCTTGTCACCATCTGAACCAAATACGTTTATCTTGGTCTCATCAGACCACAGGACATGGTTCCAGTAATCCATGCCCTTAGTCTGCTTGTCTTCAGCAAACTGTTTGCGCACTTTCTTGTGCATCATTTTTAGAAGAGGCTTCCTTCTGGGACGACAGCCATACAGATAAATTTGATGCAGTGTGCGGCGTATGGTCTGAGCACTGACAGGCTGACCCCCCACCCCTACAACCTCTGCAGCAATGCTGGCAGCACTCATACATCTATTTCCAAAAGACAACCTCTGGATATGACACTTCTTTGGTGGACCACAGCGAGGCCTGTTCTGAGTGGAACCTGTCCTGTTAAACCGCTGTATGGTCTTGGCCATCGTGCTGCAGCTCAGTTTCAGGGTCTTGGCAATCTTCTTATAGCCTAGGCCATCTTTATGTAGAGCAACAATTCTTTTTTTCAGATCCTCAGAGAGTTCTTTGCCATGAGGTGCCAGTATGAGAGAGTGAGAGCGATAACACCAAATTTAACACACCTGCTCCCCATTCACACCTGAGACCTTGTAACACTAACGTGTCACATGACATCGGGGAGGGAAAATGACTAATTGGGCCCAATTTGGACATTTTCACTTAGGGGTGTACTGACTTTTGTTGCCAGCGGCTTAGACATTAATGGCTGTGTGTTGAGTTATTTTGAGGGGACAGCAAATTTACACTGTTATACAAGCTGTACACTCACTACTTTACATTGTAACAAAGTGTAATTTCTTCAGTGTTGTCACATGAAAAGATATGATAAAATATTTACAAAAATGTGAGAGGTGTACTCACTTTTGTGACATACTATATATATATATTGTGGCAGTGGGACCCTGTGCTACCTAGAAGATTGCTAGTTTATGCCAGATTTTGGAGAGAGAGGCACGCTGATTGCACAGTTGTGTGCTGGGCTATTTAGTTGTTACCTGACTATGGATCAGGGCCCAACCCCCAACAGACAGGAGGTCTATGTATGGGAGTCAGGTGGACTCCCAACCTTTCCAGGAATTAGAGAGGCTGCATTGGGCAGCCAGAGCATGCATGTCTGCAGGAGGCAGATGTAGTCTGTGACAGAGCAGCAAGGAGCTGATCATGAGTAAGCTATAAGAGAGCTTGGGAACTCTTTTGGTCTAGGGAGCAGACCTATGGCCTGATTCACTCTCGGTGGAGCTGCTGGTTTAAAGCGGGCTGTTACCGTCACCGTCGTTACCTCAATTTCACCAGAACCGGGTCTAGGTTCCCATTGAGTTTAATACCAGACAATATAGGCACCGGACACTTGAGTATCTTTTCCAATGCTTTAATAAGGGTGATTAAAGGAAGTAGCAGGAAAGAGGCAGAAGAAGAGTTGCAGGAAAGTTCAAATACCTTTTCTTAGTGGATCATTATAACTTGGAATCTTGTAATTGAATGTACTCTCACGTTATAGTTGAATCTTTGCCCGCCTGGATAGGTTTCTCTCACTAACCTAGCAGCCAGTATGCAGCACGAACAAAAGTCTCTGCCACAGACATGAATGGAATAGAAACCCGTATGATCCTCTGCCACAGGATGTAATGGTTTACGGTGAATAGCAAACACAGCACTAGAACCTTTAACACGGCAGTACTATGCGGTAGGATTACTTTAGGATGCGTCCTCCAACTGAGTCACTAGGCCCCTCTCCAGACCAGCACTCTGCATGATCCTTCCATGACGGGTCCTCCCCTGGGATCTCTTCAGTTGTCCAGCTTCTTCCCGTAGGACAGACAGCACAGGACCATTCCCTCGCCGCTGTGGTAGGCCCCAGACAGGCTTCTGGGCCACCCACACGCTGCAGCAACGTGGGCCTCCCGATCCGAGGACCACAAGGTAGTACTCCTAACACATACCTGTCGGCCAGGAGGGCCAGCACGTGGAACGAAAGACCCAGAAAACATGGCGTCTGTCCCATAAATACCCTCTCCCAGAATGCAACTCAGAGGACCACCTCCACCGAGTTATCTCCGGGACAGAGGAGCACTCATACACTTCAACGTGTTGCCTTTCCAACACCGGCTCATAGTAACAACGACACCCACAGGCACAGTGCGAAACTACATGCAACTCAGCTGAGCTGGAACAGAGGCAAATCTGACTATGTATGAACAGATAACCCACTAAATTTACCTATCAGCAGTAGATTAAAAATCTACCAGCGCTACACATTTTTAGTGCTTTTTGCATTTTGCAGATTTGCACTACAGAACGTGTTCCATGTTAAATGGACTGAAGTGCAAATCTGCAAAATGCAAAAAGCACTAAAAATGCATAGGTGTGAATCGGGCCTAAGGCCTAAGCTGGAGGCCCGAAGCAGCCGTGTGGCAATAGAGTAAGCCAGGAGGCTGACATTTTCTGATTGTGCAAGATACAGGAATGGTGGAACCCAGTGGCGATACGTCCATTAGGGGCGCTTGGGCACCGCCCCCTCTCTCCAGCCACTCCCTCTGTGCACTATGGATATATTCATGCATTACATGAATCTATTTATGGCCACTTTAGACACCCCCTATTCAGGCGTTCCAGCTAGGGTGTCCACGTGTCCCAGATTGCTGCAATTGGCAGGTCTGTCCCGGGTCCTGGGCACCTTCATTCCAGGACAATATAGTGTCCCAGAATGGAATTGACATAGCGAGCAAACCCTGCCATAGCGCTGACGCTCGCTCTGCCTCCAGCTCCACTCGAGACTCTAGTCACTAGTTGCTATAGCCGCCTGGCGTCTACCAACCAGTGACCTCATAGCCGCGACTCTGCCCAGCATGCAAAGCGGAGGAGAAGTTACCTTTTTTCCTTCTCTGCACCTAACGCTCTCCACCATGCCAGATGAGGCTCTCAGTGGGGGCAGCCCCAAATACACGAATCCACCAGCACTGCAGTCAGTCAGGGTTATCATCTCTGCAGCTCTGCCCCTGGATGTCTCCCTGCCTCGTACCGCAGAGAAGACCAAAGCCGCCTCCCCCTCCTCGGCTATTTACAAGTACACGGAGAGGGAAGAGGGACACCGCTGTGCATTCCTGGTGCTGATCTGAGGTCTGTTCTTTTTTTTTTTTTTTGAGTTTTAAACATTTTTATTAAATGAAAAAAAAGATTTGTAACAAAGGTTTTTCTGCGCAGGGGAATCATAAGATTTAGTAAAATAGGCATGGTTACAACTGTTATATATGAGGAATTTTGGAGACAAGCATCCCCTGGGCATATCTTCCCCAAGAGTAGAGGGAAGGCCTGAGGGGAATATAAGCGTGAGGCACAATAACAGATGAATGAAAAAGCAGCCAGCCGCCCGGCCACCCGACACCCCATATGGGATCAAACTGTGTCAGGGCCCCAGGACCTGCCCGCCTTCGGGTGCTGATTAATTCAAAATGCACTCATAAGAGATATTAATAAACCGTTAAAAGCCTGATATACAAAATGACCTCATGAACATTAATAGATTTGCCCAAGGGACACTAGAACTGGGGTAACATAACTGATAAAGACCACTTGAGCCATAATCAACTAGTACAAATGTAAAAGAAAGAAGGATTTTTGTTACATACATGTCCCAACTTCCTAGCAGCAGGTGCCGCTAGGAAGAAAGAAAGCAGGGATAGAAGAGAATAGAGAGAAGAGACAGAATATAGTGTAGAAAGAGAAAGGGAGAAAGAGAGGGTTATGAGGGTGGGGGTGCCTGCGAGGAGAGCGAGAGGATGGAAGGGGGCAAGCTTCTTAAGATTCATCAGTGGATAGGGAAGATCTTTGGATTAAAGGGAAACGCCAATAGATCGGGCCCAGGTTTCCCATACTCGTTTAAAATTTTCGAGTTTGTCGAGAATGTTGTTAAGAAATTTTTTCCTGGTACATGATCCAGGAAATCTTTTGTTTGGTCAAGTGGTTAGAGACCTTTAGGGATTTCCAGGCCGGAGCTATTGTCAATTTAGCTCCAATAAGGATGTAATGGATCAAAATTTGGTTATTTTTAGAGATTTTGGGGATTTTCTGGTTTAGGAGAGCTATTGTCCGGTTTTGGGGGACCGCGGCGCCAGTGCTTTTACGAATAAGGTTAAAAAGATTATTCCAAAAGCCTCTGATTCTGGGACACTTTCAAAAGGTATGAAGAAGAGATCCCAGGTGTCCACATCCCCTGAAATATAGGGAAGAGGATTGTGGGTAAAATTTGGCTACGCGTGTTGGTACCAGGTACCATCAGGACAGGACCTTGAGGTTTGCTTCAATCAAGGAGATATTAAGGATCCCTTGAAAGAGCTTGTGAAGTAAGAGTGCCAGGTATCCAGGTCCCATTCAAACCCTAGGTCATGCTCCCAGCTCTGCATGTATGTCGCTTTCTCCAGCGGTTCAGCTAATGCTGAATAAATCAGGGAGATCCCCCCCCCCACTTGTGTCCATGGCTGTGGAGCACCACTGTTCATATGGGGTAACCGTTAGGGGAAGGGAATCCTGGGAGGAAATTGTGTGAAGAAAGTGGGCTATCTGGTAAAAGAGAAATTTTTCTGAGGAAGGCATTTCCAGTTTTGAGGTGCTGTGGCCCGTTTGCATTGAAAAAGTGCCCTATTCGATAGAGGCCTTTATCAATCCACCATTGAAATGCCCTGATATCGAGCCCTGGAGGGAATAGGGGATTATTGAAAATGTGGGCTAGGGGATGCCACTTGGATGTTATGGAATTTAATTTCTTTAGGGAGTCATATAATGCTATTGAGTGAGATAGGGTAGGGGCTAGGATCGGGGGCCTAGATTTGGGTAGGCGCCATATAAGGAAATCTATGGTGAAATTAGGGATCGCCTGCCTTTCCATTCCTATCCAGTCAGGTTTAGACCCTCTGGAGTAAATGGCGGATATTTGACATGGTAGTACCACCAGAGGTTAGGCAGTCCTAACCCTCCTTTCCTTCGGGGTCTAAAAAGAGTCTTTTTAGGAAGTCTGTGATTTGATTTGCCCCAAGTAAATCTGATTATTGATGATTGTAGGTTCTGTAAATGGTGGACAGGAATGGGTAGAGAACGAAAAAGGCCTTGGGAGAAGTGTCATTTTAATTGCGTTTACCTTTCCTACCCAGGACAATTTATGTAGTGACCATTGTTCAAGATCACTTTTAAGCTTCTTGAACATAGGTGGATAGTTATATTTATAGAGTTGGTCAATCTTGGAGGTTAGGTGAACGCCCAGGTATGGGATTGAGTTGGAACTCCAAGAGAAGGGGAAATGGGTTTTTAATCTATCACAAGGAAAGGGGGAGATGTAACGTTGGGAGCGATCGATTTAGACATATTAACTTGTAGGCCTGTGACCTGTCCAAATTTATGGAGGAGTTGTAAGACATTAGGGGTTGAGATGAGAGGGGAGGTGATGAAGAGAAGAATGTCGTCCGCAAAGAGCGCGCATTTGTGTATTGTTTGGCCACATTTGACTCTGTGGATATCTGGGTGATCTCTAATGGCAATAGCTAAAGTTTCTATACCGATGGCAAAAAGGAGGGGGGATAATGGACAACCCTGTCTAGTTCCTTTGGAGATGGGGAAAGGATCTGAGAGGTGTCCCTGGAGTCTAATCTGTGCCCTGGGCTGGGAATAGAGGGCTTTGAGGAGGTCGATAAATTGAGAGCCGAAACACCACCTTTCTAAAGTGCTGAATAGGTAAGGCCAGGTCACAGTATCAAAGCCTTTTGGAGGTCAATGGACAAAAGAAAGCCTTCTTGTGGTGGGTTGCCATCCCAACCTGATTTCAGTAAGGATATGATGTCTATTGTCCTCCTTATCTGGTCCGGACCCTGCCTCCCCGGCATGAAGCCCACCTGGTCTTTATGCACATAGGACCCCATAAAGGAACCTAGTCTGTTAGATAGAATTTTCGTCATAATTTTCAGATCATTGTTAATTAATGAAATAGGTCTGAAATTGCTCACTTGGCTCTGATCCTTGCCAGGTTTGGTAAAGACAGAGATGTAAGCTAAATTAGCTGCTGAGTCTAAGGGCGAGGCCTTGGAAAGGGAATTGAAAAACCGGACCAGATAAGGAGATAGCACATGAGAGAAGGTCTTATAATACTGTGTCGAGAATCCGTCGGGTCCAGGGGCTGAGCCTCTTTTCAGCTCTTTTATGACCTCTCTAACCTCTGCCTCAGAGATGGAAGCTTCCATTATAGAGCGATGCTGATCGGAGAGTTTGGGGAGAGGAATGTTGTCTAGGGAAGAGTTGAGAGTGTGAGTACTGCCAGGATTAGGTCCTGAGTATAGGTTGGAGTAGAATGAGTGGAATGCTTCTAGGATCTGTTTGGGATTTTGGGTTAGGGTACCGGCTAGTGATTTAATTCTGGGCAGGGCATGAGCTCTGTGTTTGGGAGAGAGTTTTGCCGCAAGAAGGGTGCCAAATTTGTGCAGATAGAATCTGCCACTCACCCATCTTAGATGTTTTTCAGCGCTAGAAGTCAGGGCTGTGTTCAGGGCAATCCTAGCTGCATCAAGTTGAGCTAAGGAGGTGGGGGGGGTTGTCTTTATGTGCTTTACTCATGGATTTATAGTTTTTTTCCAAATTGGTTATGTCTATTTGTTTTTCACGTTTAAGGTGTGAAGCTAGTTGGATAAATTTACCCCTCAGGACCGCTTTGTGGGCTCCCCATAAGGAGCTTGACGATATGTCCAGGGTGTCATTCAAGCGGAAATATTCCAGTTAGGTCTCTTTCGATCATCGTACAGTGTACAGGGTTGGAGAGTAAGGACTCATTAAGGTGCCACTGTGGGGGACCCATTCTCTTTAAGAAGCCTGTGATTTTAAGGGAGACTAAGGAATGATCCGACCAGGGGACTTCGCTTATAGAGGCCTGGGATGCTAAGTGGATATCAGAAGTGTGTAGGAAAATATGATCTATCCGAGCATATGTCCTATGGGGAGCAGAGAAATGTGTGTAATCCTTAGCAGTAGGGTGCAGTTCCCTCCAAGTGTCAATCATGCCTAGGGAATGAAAAAGTCGAGCTATATTGAGGCTCTGTTTGGGGGGCCTTTTCAGATGGGATCTGCCTTGTGCTGATTTATCTAGAGCGTGATCAAAGGCGACGTTGGAATCGCCGCCCATGATCACTTTACCCTCAAGGTGGGGGGAGAGAAAGGCTAGCATGGAGAAGAAGAAGGAGGCTTGGCCTTTGTTTGGGGCATAATAAGATGATAGAGAATATTGTGTCATTTATGTGACCTTTGACCAATATGTACCGTCCGTCTTTGTCCTTAATGGTTTGAGAGAGAGTGAATGGGGTATATTTGGATATGAGGACGGCAACCCCTCTCTTTTTATCGTCTGCATTAGCAAGGAAAAAGGGAGGATAATTTTGGTGTAGAAAGGTGGGGTTAAAGCTTTTCGGGATGTGGGTTTCCTGGACTAGAACAATGTCTAGTCCCCTAGAATGGTAATAATGGAAGGCCTTACGTCTTTTAATAGGGGAGTTCAAACCTTGTGTGTTATGGGATGCTATTTTAAGGGACGATTGTTTGGGAGTGGAGTCAGCCATGGACACGGTGGGTGAGAGCGTGTGAATGCAGAATTGTCTTACCCGATCCGTTGGAGTCCTTGTATCCAGATGGTGTGACTGGAGCGAACTCAGGGTCCGAGTAGAATCGAATTGACATACTCTCCTTGAAGGAGAAAGTAAAGAAAGACCAGAAAAGAAAAAGAGAGAGGAAGAGATTGAGAGAAGGTGAGTCCAGTATATAGAATATCCTGGACTTTCTGAAAGCATCCAATACCTGCTCCGATGCCCTGAAAATTGTAGGGGGGCAACCCTAAAAGGGGTTGCATTCCTGGTGTCACCAAGGGAGGAGATCTCCTCAAGGTCACAGCAGGTGGAATGGCAAGCAGCCCCTCTCTGGCCGCAGGGCTCCCTGAGGAACAAAATCAAGAGGGCACCCCAGGAGAGGATCAAAAAATGTCATGTAGGATATACAAACTTACTAAACATATAAACGTATTTCTCCTGAGCTGGGTCTAGAGACAAACATGTAAATCAATCTTAGAGCAACAAAAACAGGGGGGTAAGGGGAGGGGATAAGGGAGAGGGAAGGAGGGTTGGGGGGGATGGGAAGGGGGAATAGGAAGGGGTTGGGGGGGAAGGGAAATGACACTTCTAGGGTTGAGTTGGGGGGGGTAAAAAAGGGTATAGCTGCATAGGGAGAACAAGACCAGCAAATCCAAAAAAGGACTGTGTGGGTGTAGGAGTAGTCAATACACCTTCAGGGGTTCCGACTAAGTGGCTGCACATGATGGACACAGTGGCTGCACATGATGGGCACAGGTGGCTGCACATGATGAGCACAATTGGCTGCATATGATGGGCACAGTTGGCTGCATATTATGGGCACAGGTGGCTGCATACAGTATGATGGGCACAGGTGTCTGCATATGATGGGCACAGTTGCCTGCATATGATGTGCACAGTTGGCTGCATATGATGGGCACAGTTGGCTGCATATGATGGGCACAGTGGCAGCAATTGATGTTTTTGTTTCAGTAGCTTTCAGAATTTTTCAGTTCATTTGCGCCCCCCCAAAAAAATTTGAGCACCAGCCGCCACTGGTGGAACCCCCTGCGTGGGCTACTGATGTCTTTTGTGAACGTCTCCATTCTTTTAAATAAAAGTGGGCTACCATGTTAAAAATACAGTTTTGGACTGGCGCACTCATTGAAAATGCACCTACCGCTTGAGTCTGATCACACCAATCTTACAGTGTATATAACATATATACCGTATTTATCGGCGTATAACACGCGCCGGCGTATAACACGCACCCCAAGTTTAGGAGAGAATTTTAAGGAAAAAAACTTTTAGGAGGGAAGTTTAAGGAAAAGAAACTTACATTAAAATGCCCATCAATGCAGCCTCATCAGTGTTCATCTGCAGCCTTGTTAGTGTCATTGCAGCCTTTTCAGTGTCAGTGCAGCCTTGTCAGTGCAGCTTTGCCCCAGTGCAGCCTTGTCAGTGCAGCTTTGCCTCAGTGCAGCCTTGTTAGTGCAGCTTTGCCCCAGTGCAGTCTTGTTAGTGCAGCTTTGCCCCAGTGCAGCCTTGTCAGTGCAGCTTTGCCCCAGTGCAGTCTTGTCAGTGCAGCTTTGCCCCAGTGCAGTCTTGTCAGTGCAGCCTTGTCAGTGCAGCTTCGCCCCAGTGCAGTCTTGTCAGTGCAGCTTTGCCCCAGTGCAGCCTTGCCCCAGTGCAGCTTTGCCCCAGTGGTCAGTGCAGCCTTGCCCCCAGTGTCCATGCCTATCGCCGCTACCGACATACACATAGCTGCATGTAGTTGTAGTTTTAAATATGGCACCGCGGAGTTCAGAGGGACTCGGCGCCGGCGGAACTGAATGAACGCCGCCGAGATACACATAGTCGAGTGTATTCGGCTCTTTCCGGCGCCGCTCACAGTCCCGCCCAGTCCTGCCCTATGATGGACATAACACAGGTCCAATGGCGGGACTGGGCGTGACTGTGAGCAGCGCCGGAAAGAGCCGAATACACTCAACTATGTGTATCTCGGCTCTGTGATTTCGGCGGTGCTCGTTCAGCTCCGCCGAGTCCCTCCGAACTCAGCGGCGCCATATTAATAACTACTCGCTATGTGAATGTCGGCGGCGATCGCCGCTGATAGCTCACAATTAGCGGGGATCGGCCTATAACACGCACCCACTATTTTCACCTGATTTTAAGGGGAAAAAAGTGCGCATTATACGTCGATAAATACGGTATATATATTGTAGTGGAGAAACCCACTATACACTTTTGCGCTATTAAGCGCCCTTCCAGCTTTCAGTATAATGCATCCTTAAATAATCCACTCTTCCCCAATAAACAGACATAGTCACCTTTCTGACGTTGTTAGCTCCTTCGCTCAAAACCAACTGACTTGCCCTGAGCAAATTTTATTCATATAACAAATAGAGCCTCCTGGTTTCACAATTGAACATTCAAGCACAGGCATTCCCTCAAACAGGAGGGGTATACAACAACCAATGAACAATGACTAGGGGAGTACCGCGGGCCGTCAATGTGTATCCAACCCCAAGCTGATGAAGTCCACGCTTATAGGACGTAACGCGTACGGGGGGGAGGAGTCACGTTTGACATCACCCGCGGCCATCTTCTCGGTTGGAAACAACCTTACATGCTTACATGTTTGCTGGTTTACCTGCACTCGGTTTTGGAGTGCTATCTATGTAAGTACATTTTATATTTTTTATTTGTCGAATAAATCATTATATACAGAGAGCACTAGTCTGTCCCCTTCCTCTCTTTCTATGTTTACATATTGGGAGACATTTAACAGCTTCACCTGTGTATTACGATCACCCCAGGAGAGGGTACAAAGCTTTGTGACCTGTTTCAGGTCAAATATATGAGGTGAGAGGCTTGGACTACCTGTTGAACAGGGGCAAAAAAATTGGGCCTTTGGTGGTGGTGGTGCTGGTGCCACAACACTGTAAGTCCTCACAGTTAAGCTTGGTGGGCGCTGGAACGGACCCTGCTGTGAAATATTAGATCAAGAATTGTAATTACATGTCCCTGTTGAACAGGGGCAGAAAAATTGGGCCTTAGGCACTGGTGCTGGTGCCACAACAATGCAACCCCTCACAGATACTCTAGTTGGAGCGCAGGATTGAGCCCTGCTGCAAAGTATTGCATCAAAAATTGTAATTACACGCCCCTGTTTAACAAGGGCTGAAAAATTGGGCCTTAGCCTATGGTGGCGGCGCCCAGAACCAAAAATGTTCTTGCAAGCTATCACCATGATCATTGAGGAGGAAGAGGATAATCACTCAGCACGACAGGATAGTCACTCAGCATCAGCATAGGCAGTCTTGAAGGGATCTGACATTTCAAAAAAAATTATTCAGTTACATCAGGATCAGGTGTTTGGTAGCTGGTGGTGATCCAAGACTAATTCATTTTTATGAAGGTCAGTCGATCGACCGAGTCGGTGGACAGACGCACCCTGTGATTGGTTACAAAGCCCCCAGCAGCACTGAATGTGCGTTCCGAAAGAACGCTGGATGCAGGACAGGCCAGTAGTTCAATTGCATACTGTGCAAGCTCTGGCCAGTGATCCATCCTCAAGACCCAGTAACCCAGAGGATTTTCGGTGGGAAAGGTGTCCAAGTCAGATCTTGCCCCTAGGTATTCCTGCACCATGTAAAACAGACGCAGGGACACTGTCTGGATAAAGGGGGCCTTGAGAGCTAAGGAAGTCCTCCTCTTCCTGCCTCTGTTCTGCCTCAAGTGCCCTGTCCATTATTCCACGCAGCGTGTGCTCCAACAGGTGGACAAGAGGGACAGTTTCACTGATGCATGCACTGTCACTGCTCACCATCCTCGTGGCCTCCTAAAATGGTGACAGGACAATGCATGCATCCCTGATCATGGCCCACTGGCATGGGAAAAAAAACAAGCTCCCCTGACCCTGTGCTGGTGCCATAGTCGCACAGGTACTCATTGATGGCCCTTTGCTGCGTGTGCAGCCGCTGTAGCATGGCCAACGTTGAGTTCCACCTGGTGGGCATGTCACAGATTAGGCGGTTCTTTGAAATGCACACAGACTTTCCTGGCCTGCCTCAGGACATCCTGTAAGCCCGGGTACCTGCCCAAGAACCCCTGCACCACCAAGTTACGGACGTGAGCCAAAACAGGGCACATGGGTCAGTTGTGTCTGTCGGAGGGCGGAAAGGAGGTTGGTGCCATTGTCGCAAACCACCATTCCTGCCTTAAGTTGGCATGGTGTCAACCACCTCTGAACCTGCCCCTGCAGAGCTGTCAGAATCTCTGCCCCAGTGTGGCTCCTGTCCCTCAAGAACACCAGCTCAAGCACCGCATGGCATCTTTTGGCCTGTGTACTTGCGTAGCCCCTTAAACACCTACGGAGCACTGCTGGTTCCGAGGACAAAGCACAGGAAGAGGCCATGGAGGAAGAAGAAGAGGAGGGGGTGGAGGAGAGAGGTGTGTCAGAATCACCAGTAGTGGCATTTTGGAGACGTGGTGGCGGAACAACCTCCAACACTACTGCACCTTGTCCTGCATCCTTCCCAGCTGCCAGCAGAGTCACCCAAAGTGCCATAAAACTTAGGTAATGTCCCTGTCCATGCCTGCTGGACCACAAATGGCCTGAAGGTTAGCAAATGACACTGGACACCTAGTGTCCTTGTGCCTATGAACCTTCCTATAACCCTTATCTGCTTGTCATAACCCAAAAATCCTTTGTGAAATCTGCTATGCTCTGTAACTTGAAGAAAAAGGCAAGACCCGCCAACTTCCATTCAATGGCAGACGCGTTCCATGTTTCGCGACACAAAATATAGAACAAGCAGTTTCACCTCGACATCCCCTTGTACCACCCCTGCCTGCTGAACCAAACCCAACCATTCCTGCCATACCTTAGCGTATGCCATCCATGTGGAGTGACCTTCTGATCCATCCCGCGGCGACTCCGAGGCAATCTCCCATAGCCAACCCGGACAAGGAATCCCTACCTTCTCTGCTGAAGGAGCCAACTCTTTGAACTTGTCCCACTGAAACCGAGATAAGGCGTCAGCCAGAGTGTTCTCAACACCCGGCAGATGAAGGGCATATAGAAAAATGTTTAGTTGCAGGCATCGCAGCACCAAATGGCGCAGCAGACTTATCACCGGCTGTGACAACGCTGAGATGCAGTTGATAACTTGCACCACTCCCATGTTGTCACAGTTCAACCTAATCTTCAGGTTCCTACAAGACTCCCCCCATATCTCCATAGCCAGCACCACTGGAAAAAGTTCCAAAAGCACCATGTTTAAAATCAAACCAGCTTCCACCCATGACCTAGGTCAAGGTTCTGCACTCCATTGTAGCTAGAAACTGCAAAAACTGCAAGGGAGACCATGTTCTTGTTCACTCTCTATATGTTATTTTAAATAGAGTAAAAAGTTTGTTCTCTACCACTCCTCCAAAATAGGGGGTTCTGGCCGTAGCCTATAGCATATGTGAAAAAGAAAAACTATCCTTTTGGGAGGTCCATAGATTTGGACGTCCCTAGGGTAGGAAGAGACAGCTACTTTTGGTCAGAAAGGGTATTGGACAAGATCAATGTAAGAATTATAGTATCAAAATTTTATTATGGTTTAAATACCAAAATCATCAATAAAAAATATCAAGTTACTTTTCATGTCTGTTAGTAACTTTAAATCTTTGAATGACACATCATTAAAAAGGGATACATCGTATGTCTATTACAAACAATGTATCAACATCAACCTCTCACTACCATTGCTGACAGCTCTGTCCAGGACGGAGCTGTCAGCAAAGGTAGTGAGACGAGACAGACACACCACACCGCATGCCGTACCAACGATTTGGTTCACACATACAGAGCCCTGAATAGGATGGTGCACTCACGCACCTATATCATGAGAGTACCCCTATGAAGGGAATATTTACTTTTAATAAAGTCCTTACAATATCACACTATGGAGCTTTTTCTCTTTTATCCATGATCTGGAGTGCTACTGATTGAGCGAGTTGGATCTCATCACCTGCATATCGTTAGAGCCCAGGAGTGGCTCCCAAGCGTGTTTTGGCATAGTTTAGGTACTGTGTCACACGCTCTGAGGTGAGCGCATAGGCTTTTGGGGAACACTGGAAAAGCACTGGAGCATGCTATATGTTCTGCACTGGTTTTAAGGAGCATGATGAAAAGCACTTTTTATGAACACTGGATTTATGCACTAAAAACTTTAATTTTGATGAACGTTTATGGTATTTATAAATTAATCTGGTGAAGGAGTGGACATTTTTATCCTGAGTTTACACCTGTATTTTTAATATCTTTCACAAGTCGCACTTTGTTAGTTGTATCACATTATTAATGTTACATGGATTATAATAGATTTCTGAGTATATTCCTTTTTTGATAGCTAAGCACTTTATATAATTATTTATTTTATATTATTTGTTTTCCTAGCGCAAATGCAATTTTGTTTTAATTTATGAGTGTACCTGCACGAGTATGAAACGTGTTTAGCGTTTGCAGCTTGGTTACGATACGTGCTCACTTTTTTAGTACTATTCCATTGTTGGCTCGCAAGATCCACTTTATTATTAGCTTTTGCCATCAGCGCCCCCTGCCCCTATCTCCTCACCCACCTAGCAGCTGCGTCAAATAGGGTGTATGACACCGTGCAAGCTTCAGGGTCTATCGAATCATTAACCGAACCCCCTTTCGAGAAACATAGGTGGTGAATAAGGCGAAACTTGTTAGGTTCCTTCTTAGGCACCACCCCCAGAGGTAAAACAACCAAAGTCCACAACAGTTTCTCAGAGAATGAACCACCCATGCGCCCCAGTGCAACTTCCTTAGCCAATTTTTCTGAAACCACCCGCGGATGTTCTAATGCTGATCTTAAATTCCTAGCCATAGGCGGGACATTTGACAGAGAACATGGAATCCTGAAACCTTCCGAGAAACCTGCGGCCAGGATTTTCGCCGCTTCCCGATCCAGGTATCTATTTAGCAAAGGTTGCATCCTTTCCCCCTTCACTGGTGTCATCCCTTTTGTGAGTAAACTCAGCGGCACGTAGGGATGGGCCGAACACCCCCCTGTTCGGTTCGCATCCATAAAAATTTGTTCAAACACACGAACACTGTTAAAGTCTATGGGTCACAAACATGAAAAATCAAAAGTGCTAATTTTAAAGGTTAATATGCAAGTTATTGTCATAAAAAGTGCTTGGGGACCCGGGTCCTGCCCCAGGGTACATGGATCAATGCAAAAAAAAAAGTTTTAAAAACGGACGTTTTATGGGAGCAGTGATTTTAACAATGCTTAAAGTAAAACAATAAAAGTGAAATATTCCTTTAAATTTCGTACCTGGGGAGTGTCTGTAAAGTAGCGCATGTTTCCCGTGTTTATAACGGTTCGAGAGCAAAATGACATTTCTAAAGGAAAAAAAAGTAATTTAAAAGTGCCGGCTATTAATGAATTGTCGGTCCCGACAATACACATAAAAGTCATTAAAAGTCATTGAAAGTCATTGAAAAAAAAAATGACGTGGGGTTCCCCCAAAAATCCACACCAGACCCTTATCCGAGCACGCAACCTGGCAGGCTGCAGGAAAAGAGGGGGGTTGTGGGGGTCGGCGGGCGGGGGGCTTAACGGAATCTGGAAGCCCCCTTTAACAAAGGGGACACCCAGATCCTGCCCCCCCTATGTGATCTGGTAAGGGGTACATTGTACCCCTACCATTTCACAAAAAGAAAGTGTCAAAATGTTAAAAAACCACAGGAGACGGCTTGGGAAAAGTCCTTTATTAAAAATAAAAAAATTAAACATAAAAAAAGAGATTCCAGCGGCGTAATCCAATAATTCCATGCTCCTACTCCAGGGATGTAATCCAATTCTTGATCTCCAGCGATGGATGATCTCCAGCAGGGGAGGGCTGGCAGCCTTAGGCCTGGGGGGCAAGTCCAGTCAAGTGGCCCATAGAACCGGTGGTGGCAAAGTGATGGATCGGAAAAACAGTCTCTAAGAACCGAATCCCCCCCTCTGCAACTAGTGACGAACTACAAGTCCCAGCATTAACCCCTGAGATCTAAGGATGTGTCCCCTTAGATCCCATGAGTTCATGCTGTACCCTGTAGTCCTTCACTAATTGGGGGGGTGACACATCCTCAGCTCTGAGAGGTTTAAGCTGGGACAGTGGGACCTGTAGTCCTTCACTATTGGGGGGGGGGCAGGGGTGTGAGACACATCCTGAGCTCTGAGGGGTTTATGCTGGGACCTTTAGTTCTTCACTTTTGGGGTGTCACATCCCCAAAAGTAAAGGACTACAAGTCCCAGCATGAACCCTGGCTGAGATTCAAGGATGTGATCTCCTCTGCTGCCGGCTCATGCTATCATGACACACATATGTTCTAATTCATTCACTGCTCCCAACGTCACCTCAGGCGGCTTGACCAGAGGCTCTAATAGGCTTCAAAATAGGGTGGACTCGGAGCGCAGAGCATTGCGCTCAGAGCCCGCCCGGGTGTGTTAGAAAAGCAAATGAATATTTGCTTTTCTAACACTGAACCGCCTCTTCGCCAATCAGGAAGAGCGGGTCTGATACCCATCACCTGATTGGCTGAAAGGACAGGCGCTCCTATTGGATGTCTAGCAGGAGGAAAAGCACGGAGTAAGCATAGAGAACACAGGAGCTGCTGCCTGTCCCACAGCTCCCCGCCGTCACTCGCTGCCTGACCCGCCACCAAGATGGGGTAAGTGCCAGTCAGACAGCGGGCGAGGTGGGGTGCTGGTTAAATGCTGATGGGGGGGTAACATTGGATGCATTTGATGGGCACAGTGGCTGCATTTAATGGCAGAGTGAGGCTGCAATTGATAGGGGTTTTTTAGTTTGCACCCCCCCAAAAAAACATTTTGAGCACCAGCCACCACTGACAGAGAGAGACATCGCTCCAAATTGTCCACACACAGAGAGACCACTACCCAGGAAAATTGCTTGATTCCTTTATCAACATAGTAAAGCCTTGTACACACCACTAGTTTTTTTTTTTTTTGCTCAATCCAGCGAGTTGAACAAAAAAAAACAAAAACTGACAGCTCTGGTTGGAGCCGCTGAGCATGAGCAAAAGTGACCTGAGCATTGATCACTTTTCAGTGGAGTGGCAGCGCCTGCTGCAAGTGTGTACAAGCCTTTGGACACACACTGGTGTGCTGCGGTTTGGCCGCAGTGCTTATGTACAGTTTTCCTTAGCCACAGTCCCATAGGCTTCTTTTAGGTTGTGCGTTTTATGCTGCAGTTTTTTTTTTATAGCGCACCAAAGATGCAGCATGCAGCCGTTTTTGTGCACTTTCAGAAAATGCAGCAAAAATGTGCAAACTAATAGAAGTCTATGGGACATGCAGGAAGACAGTGAGATCACCATCCCTGCAGCAGACCAGTGTGAGCCCACTACATAGTACATAGGAGCAGGTACTGCATGGGCTGCTGAAAGAAATGTCCTTATCTGCAGAGAGAGGGGGGAGAGGAATTTAGGAGAGAGAAGGGGGAGAGGCCGGTCACAGCTCACTCACTTGAAAGGAAGGACCCAGCAGGCAGAAGGCTCAGTTATCAGCTTCCAGAGCGTCCCATACAGAACTCAGACGGATCTCAGTTTGAACGTTCCCGCCCACAAATCCTATTCACAGAAGCAGCACACAGGCTGCCCGGAGTGTGGGCGGGCACAGTGAGAGAGGGGGCTGGAGGAGGCAGAGCGGATCCACCCTCTTCCGTTCGGCTGTGCTCTGAAGGGACACAGAAACGTCAGCTCAGAAGCAGGGAACAGCACTGTGACAGGACAGATGTCCGCTCACAGCACAAACGTTCCTGCAGCTTCTGGGCTGTTATCCAGCCCTGCCAGCCTCCCTCTGGAGTCACCCGAGCAGTAACACTTGGCCAACTGCACATGCTCAGTTCCCAGCTGGCAGCACATCGGCCTTTTTACGGGGAATCAGAGCTGCCTGGGGGGAAATTTCATCCCTGCCCCCCGGCCCAACCCGCCCCTGATCTCCAGCGACTCCAGCGAGGAACACACACCACCGGAGGCACCCAGCCAATGACGCGGCACTAGCTTGACAGCTCTTATGTAGCTGAGGGCGGGGCCACCCCAGTCATGTGACCCCGTCCCCCTGCCGGGGTTTCACTAGTATATACTAGTGACCCATTGTATCAGAGGGGGGCGGGGTCACCAGTACACGGCACGGGGAAATCCCAGCATTTCCCCTTGTCAGAGGGGGACGGGGTCACGTGACGGGTGGCCCCACCCTCAGCTACATAAGAGCTGTCAAGCTAGCGCAGCGTCATTGGCTGTGTGCCTCCGGTGGAAGCAGGATCCTGTGCGTGTTCCTCGCTGGAGATCGAGAATTGGATTACATCGCTGGAGTAGGAGCATGGATTTATTGGATTACATCGCTGGAATCTCTTTATTTTTTATTTTTAATAAAGGACTTGTCCCAAGCCGTCTCCTGTGGTTTTTTAACATTTTGACACTTTCTTTTTGTGAAATGGTAGGGGTACAATGTAGCCCTTACTAATTCACATGGGGGGGCCGGGATCTCAGTGTCCCCTTTGTTAAAGGGGGCTTCCAGATAAGCCCCCCACCCGCAGACCCCCACAACCACCGGGCAAGGGTTGTGGGGATGAGGCCCTTGTCCCCATCAACATGGGGACATCCTCCCCATGTTGAGGGCATGTGGCCTGGTATGGTTCAGGAGGGGGGGCGTTCTCTCGTCCCCCCCTCTTTTCCTGCGGCCTGCCAGGTTGCATGCTCGGATAGGGGTCTGGTGTAGATTTTTGGGGGAACCCCACGCCATTTTTTAAAACATTTTGGCGCGGAGTTCCCCTTAATATCCATACCAGACCTGAAGGGCCTGGTAGTAGAATTTTGGGGGACCCCCACGCATTCTTTTTTTTTATTTTTCAATGACTTTCAATGACTTTTATGTGTATTGTCAGGACCGACAATTCATTAACAGCCGGCACTAGCGCTAGCACTTTTAAATTACTTTTTTTTTTCTTTAGAAAAGTCATTTTGCTCTCGGACTGTTATAAACACAGGAAACATGCGCTACTTTACAGGCATAGACATCCCCCAGGCACGAAATTTAAAGGAATATTTCACTTTTATTGTTTCACTTTAAGCATTATTAAAATCACTGCTCCCGAAAAAACGTCAGTTTTTAAAACTTTTTTTTGCATTGATACATGTCCCCTGGGGCAGGACCCGGGTCCCCAAACACTTTTTATGACAATAACTTGTATATTAACCTTTAAAATTAGCACTTTAGATTTCTCCCATAGAATTTTAAAGGGTGTTCCGCGGCTTTTCGAATTTGCCGCGAACACCCCAAATTGTTCGCTGTTCGGCAAACGGGCGAACAGCCAATGTTCGAGTCGAACTCATGTTCAACTCAAACAGATAGCCCATCCCTAGCAGCACGCTTACCCTTTTTAAAGCATTGGGTCAGGGCATGTGCACCCCCGCATACAGAGCACTCGTGCTTGAAACAACATGACCCCCAAACTTGCAGGAGCCCTCATTATACTACCAGCAGATCCCCATTTTTTTCCGGTCGCCAATCCCGAGGAAGGGGCACCCCCAGCCCCCCCCCGAAAAAACTGTCTCGGGGCTCGATTCGAGGAAATAAGCCTCATCCAAAGGCTGATGTTCTGTGGTCCCATCTGAGCAATGGACGGACTGCCCTACGCTGCCTGAACTGTTCATCATACCTCAGCCACACTGACCCCCATATACCCGATGGGCCTCACCGACGGCATCCATGTAACAAAACAGAGCCGAACAAAGTTCTGGGTTCCTTTCCCCTATAATGCTTGCCATAATGGCAAACGCCTGTAACCAGTTAGCAAACATCCGAGAAATCAACCTGTACCTCCGCTTCTCCTCATCCTCCTTCTTATGCCGCGTACACACGGTCGGACTTTTCACCTACAAAAGTCCGACAGCCTGTCCGACATACTTCCGGCGTACCTTCGGCGGACTTGCGGCAGACTTTCTTACGAACGGACTTGCCTACACACGACCACACAAAAGTACGACAGCCTAGTACGCGGTGACGTACACTAAGTCCGACGAGACCATAAAACGGAAGTTCAATAGCCCGTACGACACCCTTTGGGCTCCTTCTGCTAATCTCGTGTTTATCTCGTGTTAGTAGAAGTTTGGTGAGAGACGATTCGCGCTTGTGAGACTCGTATTTTTCAGTTCGTTTTAACTGTTGTTCAGTCTGTGCTTGTGAGGTTTATATCTGCTTTTCAGTGCGTTTGGTCAGTTGGCATTGAGAAATCTTTGTTTTATTGGATGCTCGTTCCTGATTTTCAGGTCGTTCTGCACAGGCCTTGCTGTTCTTCAGTGCGTTCTGTTAAGTGCGTTCTGACCAGCCGACCGTTTTGAAACCATGTTACCTGTACGTACTCGTCGTCGAGCTCGTGCATTGTATGTGTTTGGTGCTGTAGTTTATTCTTCAGCCCAAGACCAGTCCATGAACAGGGCGAGGAGGAGTTCATGGACCAAGAATTGGTTGCTTCAGCGTGACCAGTTCTGTCACATGCCTTTGCTCCGTGAGATCAGTGAGAATAATCCTGAGGATTTCAGGAACTTTCTCCGGATGACGGACCCCGTTTTTGACCGTTTGTTGGCTTTGCTGACCCCCTATATCAGCAGGCAGGATACCTGCATGAGGCAAGCCATCACTCCGGAGCAGAGGCTAGTTGCCACGTTGCGGTACTTGGCGACAGGGAGAAGCCTGCAGGACCTTAAGTTAAGTTCTCGACAGGCATCTCCCCCCAGGCTCTGGGTATCATTATCCCAGAGACCTGTTCTGCCATCATCCAGGTCCTGCAGAAGGACTATATTAAGGTAAGATATTTTTCTTTTATTAGCATCACATGTTCTTTTATGTAATCTTTGATAATGTAATGTATTTCTTGCTTCAAACACTACTTACCATCATTGCAATATAGTGTGAATGTCCCCTTTTTATCCTCACACATGCTGGATTTTTTTCCTGTTATTTTTTGTCATGCATGTATATTTTCCTTCAATAACCTCCCCAGCATGAAGTGATGTGAACATATCCACCTAGTCTACTCATTTTGAATGTATTTTGTTTGAGTGTATTTAGTGTGCTTATAATTAGCAATTAGCTAGATTTCACAACCCCCCCCCCACCTAAACTCACTCCAAATAGTGTGCTGCTAATTAGCAATTAGCTAGATTTCACAACCCCCCCCCCACCCTCGTAAAAATTTGCTTGAATGTTCTGTGGTGTTGATTTGTCTAAAGCAAATATATGTTGCACTTTGCTAAATGCATGTGCACTCTACAAGTGCATTTGTTCCAGTGCTTTAGTAAATGAGCAGAAGCTCTGCTGATTTCCATCATCAAATCATATGCAAGCCTCAAAGTGTTTTCATTAATTGCCCTTGCATGTGATTGTGTACTCCTTGCAACATGAATGCCTTTTTACATTACCTCATTTACTGTAAGCTGGTTAGCAACTGCACCTGCAGAGTGCGACAACTGCAGTCTTGTAGCCTTTTTAGTCCCTAAATTCCTGCGTGTCCTAAAAGTAATCTTTTTTAGGGATTTCACAACCCCCTAAAATGTAATCAATGTTCCATCAGAGGGGGTGAGCAATCTGATAAGTGTGCCTTTCCATATTAGTTATTCCAGAAGAATTAAATTATTTAATGTTATACTGATGCTGGGGAATAATGTTTTTAATTGTCTAATTTTCTTGCAATGTTAGCTTACAAATTAATTGATTTTGGTTTTCTTGTTTGATTCCCCAGTTTCCTTCAACGCCACAGGAATGGCAGACTGTGGCATCCCATTTTGCCAGCCGTTGGGACTTTCCCAATTGTGGAGGGGCTATAGATGGGAAACATGTCCACATCGTGCCACCACCCCATTCGGGGTCATACTATTTTAATTATAAGGGGTTCCACAGTATTGTTTTAATGGCGGTGGTGTCGGCACACTATGAATTTTTATATGTGGACGTGGGGAAGAATGGCCGGATGTCGGATGGAGGAGTATTTGCCCAGACGGAGTTCTGCCAGCGTCTCCAGAGTGGTGGCCTGGGATTGCCACCTGATGAGGATAACGTGGAAGGACTCCCCTTTGTCTTCATTGCCGATGAAGCCTTCGCTCTCAGCAAGCACCTCATGAGGCCATTCCCCCAAAGAACCCTCACCCCGGAGAGGAGGGTTTTTAATCTCCGGCTGGCCAGAGCTAGAAGAGTGGTTGAGAATGCGTTTGGAATTCTGGCCAGCTGGTTCCGCCTGTTTCAAACAGCCATTAATTTGGCGGAATGCAAACTTAATTTTATAATTTTATCGTGCTGCATTCTGCATAACTTTTTAAACAAACATTCTCAGAATTATATAGGCACAGTTGGGCCTGAGGCCGGACAAATAGATGCCAACCTTACGGGCCTGGATACTGTCCGTACTGGCTTGGCCCCCCAAAGTGCCCGTCAAGTTAGACAGCAATATGTTAATTATTTTATGGGTAGGGGGGCCATTGCAATGGGCCAGGATATTTAATTTTTTACAATAAAAAAAATATTGATGAAATCTTGCATTATATTTATTGCTTGCCTTTCTTTTGGGCTGTCTCCTAGGTTATGGTCGAGCAGTTGTAGTGCCAACTGTATTTTAATTTTAAATGTCTAAATAAGCTCCATTGCCACTGTAAACAACTTTTTTACAATTATAACCAAACTGATACTGAGCATTGAAATAACAAACCACACATTTATTTAATTCCTATAAGGAGATGTTTTTATTAATGGTTGTTATGCATTCAGTTCTGCATTTAGTATAAAATGTTCATAGACAAAAATATAATGATCTCTTAATAATTTTGCAAAATATAATTATATTTAAATATTTCTCCCTAATCCACAAAAAAATATTTTTGGCTTTTTGATTTTCGCAAACAGGCTTTTTTTTTTTTTTTTTGTTTTTAAAAATCAAGTTTTTTTTTTTTTTGTTTTTTTTCAAATCAAGTTTTTTTCTTTTTTTTGGGTTTTTTTAAATCAAGTTTTTTCTTTTTTTGGGGGGTTTTTGAGAAAATCAAATTTTTTTTTTTTTTTTGTTTTAAAATCAAGTTTTTGTTTTTTTTTTGTTTTTTTTTAAAATCAAGTTTAGTATTTTTTTGGGTTTTTTAAAATCAATTTTTTTATTTTTTTTGGTTTGTTTAAAATCAAGTTTAGTATTTTTTTTGGTTTTTTAAAATCAATTTTTTTCTTTTTTTTGTTTTTTTTAAATCAAGTTTTTTTTTTTTTTTGGGTTTTTGAGAAAATCAAATTTTTTTTTTTTTTTTTTTTTGTTTTAAAATCAAGTTTTTTTTTTTTTTTGGGTTTTTTTTAAATCAAGTTTATTATTTTTTTTGGTTTTTTAAAATCAATTTTTTTATTTTTTTTTGTTTTTTTAAATCAAGTTTAGTATTTTTTTGGGGTTTTTGAGAAAATCAATTTTTTTTTTTTTTTTTTAAATCAATTTTTTTTTTTTTTTGTGTTTTTTAAAATCAAGTTTTTTTATTTTTTTGGTTTTTTTAAAATCAAGTTTTTTTTTTTTTTTTGGTTTTTGAGAAAATCAAGTTTTATTTTTTTGTGGATTTTTTAGGTATTTACGAGAAACAGCCCTCCTTTTTGAAATTGGGTTAAACAGCCATTTCTGTTCAGCCAAAAAAATAAAGAGAAGGCCCAGAATGGGGTCAGCAAAACAGGAAATGAAGGACATGATCGATGTTTTGGGGTTTCAAAAAGGGCATTTAGATTCGACCCAAAACATCAATCATGTCCTTCATTTCCTGCTGCATACGATCCAGCCGATTACGCATTTCATCGATGTCTTTATTCCAGGCCATTATTTGACCAATAAGCCGTTGGGCACTGTCTGAGGTGAAATAGTCACTTCTTGTTGTTGTACCTAAAGTGGAATGAAACCAAAAAATGTATTTAGAAATATGCACACATACATAGTTTTTACCTTACCATAATAAAGCTGTTGTCTCAGACACTGACCTGGTGGGGTGCCCATGTAGCATAATTCCTCCACATCCTCGGGGGTGGCACTGTTGCTTGAATCAAGCACAACAAGATCCCCTAAAATAGAGTAGACAAATTACATTAAACAAAAGGCAGCCATGCATAGATTACCGTAAGCTGGTGTGTCAGACACTCACCTGGTGGGGTGCCCATGTCGCCCACCTCTCCTTCCTCCACATCCTCAGTGGGACTTGGGCTGATTTCCCAATCATGTTTGGCTTGGGGTGGACTGTCTTCTTGTTGGCTGAGTGATTTTTCCCCTATGTGAAACAAAAAAATATTATTAATCTACTTAGCACACAGATATTTTAGTACATAGTAATTTTCCAACATTTGTAGTGAAGTGGTTTGTGTAGAGTTCCTATTTTACCTCAATATTTAAAATTATAAAGACATATCGGATAGATAGATATCTAGATATCAATATCTCAAAATATAGTTAATAATCTTTTGATCTCTCTCTCTCTCTCTATATCTGGAACAATATCTCTATATCTATCTATATATATCTATATCTATTATCTATATCTATATATATATATATATATATATATATATATATATATATATATATATATATATATATATATATATATATATATATATATAGATAGATCTATCTATAGATATGTAACGAGGTTTAGTAAAAGATCGTTTAAAACGATGAACAAAAAAATCGTATAGGAAGGAAAAGCACATGGAGCAGTATACAAGGTAATAAACACAAGAGAAAAACACGACAAGTACTTACTTTTTTTAAGAACTTTCCGGATACGTCTGTATTGATCCGGCTCCCTGAGTTTCAGGTCAGACCATCTTTTTCTAAGTTGATCTCTGGAGCGCTGGACCCCAAAAGATGCCTGCAAAGTGTCCACGACCTTCGCCATTATTTTGGCCTTGCGCAAATTTGGCCGTGCGTACGGCCCATACTTCCCATCATAGTCGTCTTTGTGAAGAATGGCCACCATCTCCACCATCTCTTTAAAACTCATATTAGAGGCCTTAAATCTAGGCCTCACAGATCTTGACGTTCCGGCCTCCGGGCTGTCTCCACTACCTGAGGTCGTCAACATATCAGGTGTCTCCGCCATTATTTACCCCACTACGCGCCGTAACAAAAAATGGGCGGAGAACATGAGTTAATTTCGAACGTCAGGGGCGGGCGACGCAGGCGGAGTTTCACACATGCGTAGTGTATGAAGAGGGCCCTTGCGCACGTGTCGTACGTACGTTCTGTGCGTCGAATTAGGGGGCGGAGAACATGAGTTAATTTCGAACGTCAGGGGCGGGCGACGCAGGCGGAGTTTCACACATGCGTAGTGTATGAAGAGGGCCCTTGCGCACGTGTCGTACGTACGTTCTGTGCGTCGAATTAGGGGGCGGAGAACATGAGTTAATTTCGAACGTCAGGGGCGGGCGACGCAGGCGGAGTTTCACACATGCGTAGTGTATAAAGAGGGCCCTTGCGCATGTGTCGTACGTACGTTCTGTGCGTAGGTGATAGTGGACCAGGACGTTACAAAACGAAGGTAATTTTAAATATATTTTTTTGGGGGTTTTATGGTCATGACTTTGTAGCAAGCGGCCTATATGGCTTGATAGATTGATGAGGCCTACATAGGGAGAAGATGATGAGGGTTTAGCAGAAACCTATAATAAGTGTTTTTTGTCTTGTGACTTTATCTTTTCCAGATATAATGAATCCCCTATTTAAGGATCCAGAGTTCCTTACAGTTTTTATTTCTAAATATCGAGAGATGAGGAATTTGTGGGAGGTGAAACACCCTCAGTATTATGCAAAGCATGTGAGGAAGTCAACGCTGGAGAGACTTCTGTCCTTTGTCCAGGCGACCATCCCGGAAGCAACAATGGAGACATTGCTCAAGAAAATTGGGGTCTTGAGGAACATGTATAAGAGGGAGCATAAGAAGATCCAGGAATCAAGGAGATCAGGAGCATCAGCAGATGATGTTTATGTACCCAGGCTGTGGTACTACAATCAACTCCGTTTTCTGGATGACCAGAATGAAGCCAGGCCATCACTTTCAACCCTTCCCTCCACCCTTCCCTCCACCCTTCCCTCCACCCCAGCAGAGGCTGATGAGGAGCAAGCTGGGTCTTCCATCCTGGATGAACCGGATATGACCATCTGGAGTCAGGTAAATTATTTTAACAAATATTTACTGTACTAATATTAATGATGTTAACTGGATGTTATAATTGTCTAAAATAATTTTGCACTCAAAATTGTGTATACATATCAATTGACAGTAGTGGCTAAATATGTTTGGCACCTGCTTGAAATAATTAGGGTGTCTGATTAGACTCTTTTATTAAAGAGAAGTATTCACATTGAATTTGCTATTCATGAGAAGCAAACTGTGTGTCATTGATGAACCCAAAAAAATATACTCAAACTATTGTCCTTTTTTTATACACAGGATGAGTCCATCCAGGAGGAATGTGAGGAAAGTGGCAGGCAGGAGGAGACCAGGCCCATGGACAGCCTGGAGGAGGCCGGATTCACCATCATCCTGGAGGAGGCTGGGCCCAGTGTCAGGCAGGAGGTGGCTGCTCCCAGTGAGGTGGCTGCTCCCAGTGAGGTGGCTGGGCCAAGTGAGGTGGCTGGGCCAAGTGAGGTGGCTGGGCCCAGTAGGAGCCTGACCGAATCCCAAGTGCCTCCCCTCCACCCTCCCAAAAAAAGGGCCAGGAAGGGGATGGTCACACAGGACGCATCCCTGCGCCTCATGCAAGAGGCCACCCGTTTTTTAAGGAGCCCCCCCGAAGCGGAAGAATCCTATGGCTGCTACTTAGCCAGCAGGCTTCTTCAGATGGATTGGGAGCAGCGCCTCATTTGTGAGCGCCTATTTGGGGAAACAATCCATAAGGTGCTGCAGGGCACGCTAACACGAAACACCCAACTGCATGAGGCAGCCCCCCCTCCTCCTCCTCCTCCTCCTCCTCCTCCTCCTGCCACAACTGAAACACCAGAGCCACAGCCTCAAAAGAAGGCTACAGGGAAGGCTGCAGGGCAGCGTGGAGGAAAGGCTGCAGGGAAGAGAAGAAAGTGATGACCTGGGTTCAGTCTGGTCTGACAGAAGACGCAGGCTGTTGTAGGACCACAGTCTGGGGACATCTAGATCATCTGCTGGTGCTGTTGATCTCTGGGATTCTTGGACCAGATTGTGCTCCCTCTTATATGGACTCCGCAAGATCACAATTTTCTTGTACACCGACTTTTGCCAGCGTTGACTTCCTCTTTATTTTATTTTGACCATGAATAAATGGATCTTTTTTGAGTTTAGCCAAAGACTTTATGTGTTTTCTTTTAAATCATTGATTTTACACACAATGTTAAATTAACAAGGGACAACAATCTCATTGAGTTTGAAAAAAACACACCAAAAATACATTACTAATGTTAATAATGTTCAAGTGGTAAGTCTTGAAAATAAAAAAATCTACATAACCAAAAACGGTGCTTTGGGTTAACTTTATCTAAAAACTAAAAAATAATCACTAGAAAAAAAAAATAGAATAATGGGTTCTTTGTGGTAACTTTACAAACCTAAAAAAAAAAAAAGGGAAAAAGTATTATTAGTATGGAAACATTGTTTTTAAAAAGCATACTATATCATTCATGAGATCAAAGAGAAAAAGAATCCAGAAATCAGTTTGGGAGAACTCTGATTATGAACAGCAAAACACCTTCGTTCTTTAGAGCATTCGTAAAGAAGAAATAAAATGCGCTGCATTCAACGATCACAGATTTTGCAGCGTGATGAATGTGCTACCTACAATACGAACACTAGTTTTACTAGACCGAGTGCTTCCGTTTAGTTTTTGCTTATGAGCATGCGTCGTTTTTTTGTCCGTCGGACTAGCATACAGACGAGCGGACTTCGGGGTCCGTCGTAGTTACGACGTAAAGATTTGAAGCATGTTTCAAATCTAAAGTCCGTCGGATTTGAGGCTAAAAAAGTACGTTGAAAGTCCGGAGAAGCCCACACACGATCGGATTACCAGCCAGCTTTAGTCCGTCAGCGTCCGTTGGACTTTTGTAGACGAAAAGTCCGACCGTGTGTACGCGGCATTAGAGTCATCTGGCTTGACCCTATCCAAATAACATTTTTCCACAGGCAGTAAGGAGAAGATCTCCACATACTCACCCTTGCAAATTTTGTCCCGAACTTCTTGCTTCAAATGTGCCCCTAATGGCCCCTCAAAGCACACATATACTATTACCAATGGCCTCCTGTGAGGCTCTGACAGGGCCGTGGGGACCCCTTTGCCCAGTGACGGTATAGCTGGGGACCCATCCCGGGCTGTCCCCACCGCATCACCCCCACCACTGGTTGTACCCATGGTGACACCTGTGGGGGCTGGCCCTGCCCCCCCGCAAAATGTTGGATTAGATGCCGCAACCCCCCCAGCAAATCCAGCAACTGTGCTTCTGACCTGAACTGGCAGGCGACGCGCCCGCCACCCTAGGGGCAGCTGCCGTGGCCACAGGTGGCTGTGCTGCAGCTCTGCCAGTCCCTGCTGGCCCCTCTCTTCCAATCCCAACAAACCACAAAGTGCAACATTTAAAGAAGTATGTAAAACAAGTAACTTACCAGGCTGACCAGGAATGACCCCCACAGCCGCCGCTTCCACCTCCATCAGTGCCGCGAGCCTCTGCGACTCTTCTTCCTCCAAACCGGACAGCTCCCCTTCAGACCGTACTTTAGGAGCCTGCGGCGATGAACTCTGCAGCACCCCAGGTGAGGGTGGCCTGGAGGCCGTTGATCCCTGCCATTCATGTGACTGCCCACCAGCACCGACCTGCTTGCTGCTGTGCTACTGCACATGCCCCATCTTGTGGAGCCCTGGCAAGGCCTTCCCCCTCGTCTGCCTCTGCTCTGCACCCCATCCGACCTGGCCGTAGTACCCCTCAGCGTCCTGGAGCTACTGGCCACGTCTGGTGATGGCGCCGTGGCTGAACTTCTCCCCCGCCGTGTCTCCTCCAACATGGGAATCACTAGGGGTGGGGAGACTGTGAGATCCTGTACCCTGCCACGTGCAGGCGGGGATGAGGCAAGATGGCGGCCTGTAGGCCCGCCCACCGAGCTCCGCTGGCAGAGAATTCTGACTGGGCCCTACATCGGCGGAAGCGATGGGTCCCAGAGTGGGGGGGCTCCTGGTGTGGCACGCAGCTCTAGGAGAGGGCCATAGAGAGAAGCAATTTGGAGGCCTAGACCTCCGAGCGCATAGGGAAACCTCACCTGCAGCCGATGACCCTGATGCCTGATCCTCGGTGAGGGAAGACACCTGGCTGTACCGCCATTCCAGTCCCCGAGTTGAGGCAGACGCCCGCAATTGCGCCAGGATTAGATCAATGTCTGCCATAATGTCTGAGGACAGCAGTGTGTGTAAACTGCTTCCTCCTCTCTTCCTCTGGTGTCCAGAAGTGGAAGTCCCCGCCTCCTCCTTAAATAATGCTCCACCCCCTCAGTATTTCTCAAACTGTTCCAACCCCTTCCTGTTACACTTTTGAAATCAATGGGCAGCGCTACCAAACCTCTGGCAATGCGCCGCTGTTGCGGCGCTTTGCAAGCAGTTTTAACCCTTTTTTGCCCACTAGCGGGGGTAAAAGTGCCCTGCTAGTGTCCGAATAGCGCCGCTAAAACGACGGTAAAGCACCGCTAAAAATAGCAGCACTTTACCGCTGACGCCCCAATGCATCGATGTGAAAGTAGCCTAAGACTGACAATGTGTCTGAATGATAGGAGGATATAGTGTGTAGCTCATGGACAACATTGTCTATTCCTAATGAGGAGGGAGGGGTGGCCTAAACTGGATTCATTTATATATAAATATTTTTTTGTTCATCAATAAAGATATTTATATTTATGTTCTGATGGGAGAAGATCTCTATCAGGTGAGAGCGTTCTGCTGAGATCTGATGACTATTTGTATTCTCTCTTCTAGGATCGTGAACAAGAACTTGTCACGGGAAGAAAAAAGAGAACTAAAAAAACTGGGAAAGCTCCGGCCGGGACTGAAGATTTCCTTATAATAACCCCGGAGAAGAGTCCTTGCCACATCGGTGAATGCAGTCAGGACATTGCTCTGGATGATGAGGAGAAGGAGATTTAGAAATTACAAATCCAATCCAAGAGGAGAATGATCCTCCCCAGATGAACTAATATATAATATACAGGGACAGGATGGAGAGGGATTTTGTAATAAAGGGGTTAAAGGCATTCTCCATTAAAAATAAGCATTTCACATATAAAATAACTCGAGGAACACAACCAGACTGATGATTGGTTCCGATTGTTACCCCTGTCTTCATCTTACACATCTCTTACTAAACCTCTATAGCTGCTGAAATTCTTTTTTTTCTGGATGGATTCTTGTGCCAATGTTTTGCCAGCAATCCCATTTTTTTTCAAGAGAAGAGAAATCTGAAGTTTCCATGGAAATGCCAGAACAAGATTCAGTCCCCCTCTCATAGTGCCTGCATGATGCTAAGCACACTGTGGGCCAACCAGCCTCCCACACTGACTCCTCTCTGAATATTCCTGTCTGTCGTGGCAGTTTGTATTACAGACATTTATTAAGTCATAATTGTTATTGGGATTGGCTAATAGTCTATTAAACTATCTGGTGGCAGCTGATTTGGGATGTAACAAATTACAAAGTTAACTAAACCCAGTGACAAGCACTCTGTCTGCTGCACTTCGATTTTCCAGCTCTTGGGACCACAATCTGTGTGTATGGTGAGGCCGAGTGTCATCACATATCATTGACAGTGTGGTTTTAGTTTGGCCATTCAGGGCCACTGTTAGACATCACGGGGCCCCATACAGCCTACACCCCCCCCCCCGAGAATATTAAAACATTCTTTTTACTAAATACAGTAAAGTCATTATTAGAGGACACAAACATAATAATTACAAATTTATTGCTGAGTTTTGAATAAAGCTCTATGTGTGGAGGAGGTATTGGGGCTCATTCACATGGGTGCCGTGATCTGTACAGTGTGAATCAGTGTTTTTTTTTTTTAAATGTGGCTGGAGCTGTGTGCAGGCAACTAGACATGTGCAATACGTTTAGTTTCAAATTAGTTTTTTAACGAATTTCGACAAATTCGTAAATTTGGAAATATCCGAATTAACAAAAACTTGCTTTAACGAATGCCGTATCTAAATGAATGGAACATAATGAATTAATAATAATACATAACAATAATAATAAAAATGTTTTATTATTATTATTAATTAGTTCCATTCCATTTGTTTAGATAAGAACATTTGTTATTTTGGATAATTCGTAACTTCAGATAAATAGTTAGTTATTTATTCGGATTTTCCAATTTCTGAATTTTAGACATTTCAGATTTTCCAATTTCGATCAGAATGAATGACCTGAAAAATGAAAAATAAAATAAAATAATGAAACCAAAATAAAAACGAACAAATTTTTCGGCAGTGCACATGTCTACAGGCAACCTATGTTACTCTATGAGGACGCAGCAGCAGTACTAACACAGCCGCAGGTCCTAATCTGACAGGCATGTGGATGTAGGTGTACTTCCCCCAACAGACAGTGTGCATTCAGGACCACTCACCTGAACACCTATCAAATTAGGAGCTGCGGCTGTGTTCATACAGCTGCTGCATCCTCATAGAGTAACAGGCGGCTCCAAATGCACGAACAAACCTCTCATTCACAGGAAAACCCGTGTCAATGAGCCCTTTATTTTGAAATGTTTTTATACATTTTTTTTTAAATGATTTTTTACAATTTTTTTAATTCATTTTTTTTTTTATTATTTTTTACAATTTTAAAACAATTTTTTTTTTACAAAGCGGTTGGGGGGGGGGGGGGGTGCATGGGTGACATATGAATGGTCTAAACAGACCCCTGACATCTCACCTTTGAGACAGAGAGAAATTAAGGACACAGATTTCTTCAATTTCTTTCTCTGCAACCTCAGCTGCACTGAAGATGAATGAACAGGAGACAGAAGCTCCTCCCTATTCATTAACGAAGCATAATAAACACAGTTTACTATACTGTACTTATTAATGGACACAGGAGCGATCTGCACAGATCACCTACTGTGTCCATTCAGAAAAGAAACGGTCAGTGAATTACATACAGTGACTTGAAAAAGTATTCATACCCCTTGAAATTTTGCACATTTTGTCATGTTACAACCAAAAACGTAAATGTATTTTATTTGGATTTTATGTGATCGACCAACACAAAGTGGCACATAATTGTGAAGTGGAAGGAAAATAATAAATGGTTTTCTCTTCAAATATTTTTATTGGATTAACATATAACAAAAAAAAAAAATGTTACATCGCATAAGCATAATAAACAATGAAGAATACTTATGAGTAAAAGCTATCAAGGTTAAACAAGTATATATTATGGTATATATATTAATTTAGTTGTTCTAGCACTCGTTTGAGTCCAGAGTGTCCTTTTGAAAAGAGGTGCTTCTCTGACCTCCCTAGCACCCCCAATGGGAACTAACTGTGCCCTGGAAATAGGCCAGCACTCCCTCCCATGTCATTAAGGCTTGTACCTGTGACTCTTAATAAGGTTAGCAATAATACTGCTTACATTTGTTAATCCTGGGATATAGCTGAGCAATAAAGCTAGTAAACATAACAAAAAATAGAAAAACTGAAAACAAAAAGGATAAAAAGAAAGCATAATAACATGTACCATACTGTTGTATGAGTGATCAATTTGTTCTTCAAGAATCATTCAGTCAGCAGCCCCGTAGTGTGCCACCCAGGAGTTCCAGGCTAGAATAAATTTAGGTAGATTGTGTGATTTTATAGCGAAATATTTTTCATAGACGTGTTGTGTTTGTACTCTTTCTATTACCTCAGAAATGTTGGGAGCTTTTTGTGGATTTCCATTTGGACGTAATGGTTAATTTAGCCGCAATAAGAATATGCGTAATTAGGGGTCTAAACTGTGAGGGAGTAGAGTGAATGCCTATGTTGAGTAAAGCCATCTGTGGCGTTTGGGGGATGATAATACCTGTGGCTTTTGTTATAAGAGAAAACGCTGCTTTCCAGAAGCTTCTCACTCCTTTACATGTCCACAATGTGTACAATATACATCCTTTTTCCCCGCATTCCCTCCAACACGCGGGAGAGGATGTTGGGTAGATCAGGGCCAGTCTAACTGGCGTTGGGTAGGTTCTATATAGCATTTTTAACATCAACTCTCAATGGTTTACGCAGAAGGAGTAGCGAAAGTGAGACTAAATAGCTCTTTGCCACTCTCCCTGTGTGTATGTGGATTCTAATTCCCTTTCCAAGTTCAGCATATTGGAAGACTTGCGAAAGACTCCTTCACATTGTAGTAGATTGTAGAACCACGACAGACCTTTCAGACCATCCCAGTTAGACAATAGGTATGTCCAAGTTTTGCTATGTACCGTATATACTCGAATATAGGCCAACCCAAATATAAGCCGGGGCACCTAATTTTACCACAAAAAAAAATGGGAAAACGCATTGACTCGAGTATAAGCCCAGGGTGGGAGAATGCAGCAGCTACTGGTAAACTATGCCCATTTGCAGCCTCACTGTGACCATTTGCAGCCTAATTGTGCACATTCACAGTCTCACCCAGGGCCGGACTGGGAATAAAAACCAGCCCTGGAAAAAATGTCATACCAGCCCCATAGCATTATTATGCCAGCCCAACAGCATGACGTCATTATTTCCTTGTTCATGAAAGGGAAAACCATGCATTTTAAAGCACATTTGAAGAGTGTAATATATAAATATTTATATATATATATATATATATTTATATATATATATATATATATATATATATATATATATATATATATATATATTTCCTGGATCACACACAGCAGCTGATGTATGGCACGGAGCTGGGTCTGTGTGTGTAAGGCGGTGCTGTAACAAGGTCCCGCCCCCCACCGGCTCGTGTGATAGGCGGAACACTGATTCAATCAGTGTTCCATCTAGAAGACTATCACACGAGCCGGTCTAGGGGGGCGGGACCTAGTTACAGCGCCGCCTTACACACACAGACCCAGCTCCATGCCATACAAAAGGAGGAGCTGGAGGACAGGGAGGGAGGGGAGCACTGCAGCCGCCACTCAAAGCGGCCCCAGGGCAGCCGGCCTACTGGGAAATCTCCCGCTAGGCCAGTCCAGCCCTGGTCTCACTGTGACCATTTGCAGCCTAATTGTGCACATTTGCAGTATCACTGTTACCATCTCCAGCCATACCTTTGATTACTAAAACAGCGTGTGTCTCCTGATGTGTTATGCAGTCTGTTCAGCCATCCATTGCAACAAAGCCCCGCCTCCTCCTCGTCTGTGATAGACAGAAATCTGATACAGTTTCCCAGCATTGTATCAGTGTTCCTCTATCACGGACGAGGAGAAGGCTGGGCTTTGTTGCAATGGATGGCTGAACAGACTGCATAACACATCAGGAGACGCACGCTGTTTTAGTAATCAAAGGTACGGCTCACTCGAGTATAAGCTGAGGGGTGTTTTTCAGCCTAAAAAATGGGCTGAAAAACTCGGCTTATACTCGAGTATATACAGTTCTTTACAGTGTATATTGGGGTTGCACTTGTGAAAGTGGGTAATTTGTACATGAGATAATGAATCTGGACTAGGTTGCTTGGATAACAATTCTTTGTATGTCAAAATATTTTTTGTGTAGCCAGGATTGGATTTTGATATTGGGTATTACTCGTAAATTTGTAGTGGCATGTCAGTGTGTTTATCCAATACATATATCCTGGGGTACTATGAAGTGTAGTTTACTCCATGCCTGTAATGTGGCATCTATAGAGGGAAATGGCTTATAATCTCATTTTAAATGTGTCAGATGCACAAGTAGCAGGGATGGTAAATGTCTATTACCTACCATGTGTCTTTCAATTTGAAGCCATAGTTTGTCTGAGTGTGGGGCGAACCATGCTTTGGTTTGGTCTAGAAGGGCCGCATAGTAGTAGTGTTTAAGATTGGGAAAATTTACACCCCCTGACAGTTTATGTTTCAGTAGTAAGGGGAATGAAATTTTGGCCACCCCCCCCCCCATATAAATTGCCTAAATAGTTTATGCACAGCTTTAACCACTTCCCGACTGGCGCGCGCCGATGTACATCGGCAGAATGGCATGGCTGGGCAAATGGGCGTACCTGTAAGTCCCATTGAATTTCCCGCCGTGCCATTGCGTGCGCACCGGCCGGGAGCTCCGTGAGTCGGGTCGCGGGTCCCACTGACTCGATCGCCGTGGGTATACCCGTGATCGCCTCACAGAGAGGACAAACGGGGAGATGCTGATGTAAACAGCATCCCCTCGTTCTGCCTAGTGACAGTGTCACTGATCACAGCTCCCTGTCATCGGGAGCAGACATCAGTGACGTGTCACAGCTAGCCCCTCCCCCCATACAGTTAGAAAACACTCCCTAGTACTGACTTAACCCCTCCCCGCCCCCTAGTGGTTAACTCCTTCACTGCCAGTGTCATTTACACAGGAATCAGTGCATTTTTATAGCACTGATTACTGTATAAATGACAATGGTCCCAAATATGTGTCAAAAATGTCCGATGTGTCCGCCATAATGTCGCAGTCACAATAAAAATTGCTGATCGCTGCCATTACTAGTAAAAAAAAAAAAATTATTAATAAAAATGCCATAAAACTATCCCCTATTTTGTAGACGCTATAACTTTTGCACAAACCAATCAATAAACGCTTATTGCGATTTTTTTTTACCAAAAATATGTAAAAGAATACGTATCGGCCTAAACTGAGGAAAAAAATGTTTTTTTAATTATTTTTTGGGTATATTAATTATAGCAAGAACTAAAAAATAATGCGTTTTTTTCAAAATTGTCGCTTTTTTTGTTTATAGCGCAAAAAAGAAAAACTGCAGAGGTGATCAAATACCACCAAAACAAAGCTCTATTTGTGGGAAAAAAAGGATGTCAATTTTGTTTGGGAGCCACGTCGCACGACCGCGCAATTGTCAGTTAAAGTGACGCACTGCCGAATCGCAAAAAGTGCTCTGGTCAGGAAGGGGGTAAATTCTTCCGGGGGTGAAGTGGTTAAAAAAGCTTTCCGGGATTAATATATAGTTCTAAAGTAATATATAATTTTTTGTAGTAGTCATTTTCATAGCAGCGATCCTCCCTAACCATGTTGATTCAAAATTTGCTATATGCTGCAGATCTTTTCTTATTATTTAGAGCAATGTAGAAAAGTTTGAGTTGTACGTGGAGGCAGATGGGGACGATAAAGTTATCCCTAAATATGGTAAGTTGCTAGTTATCCATTTAGATGGAAATTTTGCTTTAAGTTGGTCTTTCAGGGACCTTGTCAGCAGGGCATGGTCACGCATGGGCAGTTGCCCGGGGGCCCCACTTGCCTGGGGGGCCCCACCTGCAGAGCGACCCCAGCCAAGCTTAATTCACAGCCCTCAAAAAAGAGTGTGGGGGTTGCCTGGGTTTGTCTGAGTGATTGTAGGGGAAGGGAGAGGAGAGTTGCCTGGTTGATCAGCTTTCATTTCAATAGCTGTGTGTTCCCTGCTGCACGCCGTCATATACAGCCCCTCCCCCTTGTCAGGCCACTTTGATAGACAGATCACCCTATTCTTGTGGAATGGGTTAGACAGTATAGAGAGATTATTCCTCCATAAATATGCAGGGTTATAGGAATTTTGTTCCTTTAGAGTGATAGTCACCAGTGCATGATCCCACCAAGTAATAGCATGTACAGGGGCGGACTGACCAGTCGGTCCAATCGGACATGGACCGAGGGCCCGGCCGCTAAAGGGGGCCCGCCAGCGCCACCTGCTGGAGCCTTTAGGGCTGGTGATCATCTTTTCGGGCCCGCACGGGCCCCAGCGCTGCCTCGGAGGGTAAGGGGGAGGAGGGCAGGCGCCGCCGGATTACATAGAGCGGGGATCTCCCGCTTACCGATGTCATCCGATGTCCCGCCTCCTTTGATAAATATCTCACTGGTCCAATGCTGGGACGTGTGGGAGGGGACACTCTGAGGCTGCATGGAGGGGGCACTCTGAGGCTGCATGGAGGGGGCACTCTGAGGCTGCATGGAGGGGGCACTCTGAGGTTGCATGGAGGGAGCACTCTGAGGTTGCATGGAGGGGGCACTCTGAGGCTGCATGGAGGGAGCACTCTGAGGTTGCATGGAGGGGGCACTCTGAGGCTGCATGGAGGGGGCACTCTGAGGCTGCATGGAGGGAGCACTCTGAGGCTGCATGGAGGGAGCACTCTGAGGTTGCATGGAGGGGGCACTCTGAGGTTGCATGGAGGGGGCACTCTGGCGAGGCTGCATGGAGAGGGCAGTCTGGCGAGGCTGCATGGAGGGGGCACTCTGGCGAGGCTGCATGGAGGGGGCATTCTGGCGAGGCTGCATGGAGGGGGCACTCTGGTGAGGCTGCATGGAGGGGGCACTCTGGTGAGGCTGCATGGAGGGGGCACTCTGGTGAGGCTGCATGGAGGGGGCACTCTGGTGAGGCTGCATGGAGGGGCACTCTAGTGAGGCTGCATGGAGGGGGCACTCTAGGTGAGGCTGCATGGAGGGGGTACTCTGGTGAGGCTGCATGGAGGGGGCACTCTGGTGAGGCTGCATGGAGGGGGCACTCTAGGTGAGGCTGCATGGAGGGGGCACTCTAGGTGAGGCTGCATGGAGGGGGCACTCTAGGTGAGGCTGCATGGAGGGGGCACTCTAGGTGAGGCTGCATGGAGGGGGCACTCTAGGTGAGGCTGCATGGAGGGGGCACTCTAGGTGAGGCTGCATGGAGGGGGCACTCTGGTGAGGCTGCATGGAGGGAGCACTCTGGTGAGGCTACATGGAGGGAGCACTCTGGTGAGGCTGCATGGAGGGGGCACTCTGGTGAGGCTGCATGGAGGGGGCACTCTGGTGAGGCTACATTGAGGGGCACACTGGTAAAACTGTATTGAGGCTGCATTGAGGGGCACTGGTGAGGCTGCATTAAGGGGCACTGGTGAGGCTGCATTGATGGGCACTTTTCAGGCTGCATTAATGGGCACTGATCAGGCTGTATTCATGGGCACTGGTGAAGCTGCATTCATGGTGAGGCTGCACTGATTGGCACTGGTGAGGCTGCACTGATTGGTACTGGTGAGGCTGCACTGATTGGTACTGGTGAGGCTGCATTGATGGGTACTGATGAGGGCTTTTTCTAACATAGACTCTCAAATGGGCACAGAGAGGACCCGCACACGCAGGCAACGTCATTATGTGTTGCGCCACGTGTCTCCGCGCACAGGGCCTGCTGCAAAACCTTCTAGATCTACCGTCCCGGATAGGGCAAAGGTCACCACTTCCCTCCAAGTACCTCCCTCACCTCGGCAAACAGTTCCCAAAATGGCGGAAGAGGGGAGGACACACCCGCCAGCCAGGGTGCCAGCCAGCCACCCACCCACAGCAGGGCCAGGGTGCCAGCCAACCACCCACGGTGACCCACCCACAGTGGGGCCAGGGTGCGTGCCACCCAACCACCCAAGGTGACCCACCCACAGCAAGGCCAGGGTACCAGCCACCCACCCACAGTGACCCACCCACACCAGGGAGCCAGCCACAGAGGATGCGGGAGCCAGCCAACCACAGAGGATGTGGGAACCAGCTAGCCACAGAGGATGCGGGAACCAGCCACAGCTACAGTACACATAGTTAAGGTAAGAAGAGCTCTACACAGTGCCAATTTTATTTCTACTTTGTGAGAGGTTGGGGCAGGGGTGATAGTCATGGCACAAGGAGGGGTTCCTATGAGGACCAGAGTGAATGAAGGTGTTCACTGTACACTCTGTTAGAAAGAGGCCCCCCTCCAGTTCCCATTATACTCCTTTGAAGTCTCTAATAGGTCCTGGAGGGGGGTCTCTCTCTCTAACAGAGATTCTCTAATGGACACTGTTAGAGAGAGACCCCCCTCCAGGTCCCATAAAAAAAAAAAGGCAGAAGTTGTACTTTGTGCAAAATGTAGGGTCGAGGTCAGGAGCAGGCCATGGGCAGGGTTAGGGTGAGTCATGGGCAGGGCCTGACAGGGGGCCCTTGCTTTATTTGGTCCAGGGGCCCTGAGTGTTGTCAGTCCGCCCCTGAGCATGTATAGTCACTTCCAGGGTATTCTGAAGAAGGGTGAAGTCAATCAGAAACAAATCAATCCTCGAGTACGAGTTGTGAGGCGCTGAAAGGTAGGTATAGTCCTTTTGAGAAATTTGCACACCTCCATGCATCATACAAAATTCATCTCAGTTAGTAGGAATTTCATTTCCTATCTATGTGCACTCTGTGAAGAAGAGCAATCCATCGCTTTATCTACTACACAGTTGAAGTCCCCACACATAAGTAGAGATCCCACCTTATGCTTAGTAATTTTCTTATACAGGGATCGTAGAAATATCGCTTGGTCCGTATTTGGGGCATAGAGATTCACTAGAGTATATTTGACATCATCTCACAAACCAGTATGATATATCTTCCTTTGGGGTCAGTGATTACTGCATGCGACTGAAATGCGACTGATTTGTTCACTGAGATCATTGTACCTCGTTTTTTGGCTTTGGCTTTGGCGTGGAAAATGTGAGGGAATGATTTGTCTGAGCATTTGGGTTGTTTGTCCCAAGAGAAGTGCGTTTCTTGGCTGTAAAGTATGTCCTCTTTAAGCCGTTTAGCCTCCTGCCACATGGCTTTCCTTTTATATGGACTGTTCAGGCCATGTGCATAAAGAGAAATCACCTTAATAGTCATGGGGGTTATTTACGAAAGGCAAATCCACTTTGCACTACAAGTGCACTTGAATTGCATTGAAAGTGCACTTGGAAGTGCAGTTGCTGTAGATCTGAGGGGAAGATCTGAAATTAGGGGAAGCTCTTCTGATTTTAACATTCAATCATGTGCAAGCTAAAATGCTGTTTCTTATTTTCCTTGCATGTCACCCTCAGATCTACAGTGACTGTACTTCCAAGTGCACTTGCAGTGCAAAGTGGATTTGCCTTTCGTAAATAACCCCCATAGTGTCTTTGTAGAATTAATGCTGGCTATTGCTGCATAATAAAGTCATGAAGGTGTAGTTTGGTGTATTTACCTTTGGGTGGCAGCATAGAGCAAGAGTTGAATTGCTGGATGCTGAAGACACTGTACATGCGTCCTTCTTCTGAGGATGTAGTTGATTTCCAGTGAAGAAGATCATCATATTTAGCTGGTACATGTAAAACATAAAAGGGTGAAGGAAAGAAAACAGTATAACATGTACAGTAAAAAGAGTGAAACTTGTCACCTTGTGCGAAGAATCTCGTTTCTGTATAGTGGGGGTCTTTTTTCCATAAGATCCAGCCCATTTGTTCAGATTTGGCTCAGTGTAAAGGTGAGGTGACCACCCTGATTGGTCATGCAATAGTGAATATTATTACCCAGGTTTTACTTTCTGCCATTCAGAAGAAATCTTGTGAGTGGGAGAGTCAATATGGCCCTTTTCATCATCTGGGAGTAGTTTCCACTGTTTGGACAATTTCAGACCATTTTCCAAGTTATTGATGGCGTAGGCTTTACCTTCCCTGGTGATGATGATTTTTGTTGGAAATCTCCAGGTATATGGAATCTTGTGGTTTTGAAAAAGCTTAATCATTATGGCTAGGTTTTTATGAGAAAGCATGGTATATTGCGAGATATCAGAGTATACAGATATCATAGCTCCCAACTGTCCCTGATTTGGAGCAATGTCCCTCTGTCCCTCCTTCCTCCCCATTTGTCCCTCATTTTGGTCTGATCTATATAGATGTATATAAAATGCACTTTTTATCTATCAAAAAATGTTTCCAATATAAAGGAATAGTAGTGGTAAAAAAGTACTTGTGGGTTTAATCTTTTTTTTTTTTTTTTTTGTACACTTGTCCTTTAAGTGGACATGGCAGGAGGTGTGTACTTTAGCTGATAGGTGTCCCTCATTCCCATCTCAAAATGTTGGAAGGTATGAGATATGTCTGTATATGGGTCATGTAGAGGAGAACGCTTCCTGGTGTATTTAATCAGATCCTCTTTAACATGAAATAAATGTACAGGTGATATGATGCCCCTTGGGACTTCATCTGGGAGGTGCTTTGGTTTAGGCAGGCGATGGGCCAGATCTACAATCACCTCCCTCTCTGGTGTGTCTGGCATTAATGCAGAAATAAATTGTTGAATAAATACTCTAAGGTCTGCGGGCAAGACAGATTCAGCCACCCCTCTCAGCTTTATATTATTTCTTCTAAATCTGCCATTTTGTTTTTGATCGTCTGTATGTCATCCTCTGGTCCATTATATGCGTCCACTAGCTCATTTATGAGCTGCAGCAAACTCCCCCATTTTGTCCTTAGTATGATTTACTCTGTCCCCTAGGGCTAAAACTTCTGCTTTAAAAATGAGTTGTGCATTCCATCAGATCCCTGTGTAATGAGCCCTTTAGACCCCTTTCACACTGAGCCACCCCGGGCGTCAGCGGTAAAGCGGCGCTATTTTTAGCGCCGCTTTACCGTCGTTTATCGGCGCTAGTCGGCCACTAGCGGGGCAGTTTTAACCCCCCGCTAGCGGCCGAAAAGGGGTTAAATCTACCCGCAAAACGCTGCTGCAGCAGCCCTGCCCCATTGTTTTCAATAGGCAGGATCGGTGGAGGAGCGGTGCAGGAGCGGTGCATTCACCATTCCTCCACCGCTGCTGGCAGGACTTTTTGTGACACCCTGCCAGCACTCGGGCTTTCACACTGGGTTTGCAGATGAGGCTTTATGCAGGTGCTATTTTTAGCGCTGTAGCGCCTGAAAAACGCCTCCAGTGTGAAAGGGGTCTTAATGTCACTAACATATCCTTCATCATAGTATATGTTAATGACTGATCCAGGGCGGGGAAGTCATGCATTTGTTCAATGAACTCTCTAGTACTGTCCTGTGACATGTCATGTCCCCCCAGCTCACCTGGATATCTGTACTCTGATGAACGCTTCTGTGAAGCTTTCTGTGGGCTCTGCACAGGGGATGCACCCGGCGACGATCCATTGCTGTTTCCCGGGGATGATGCCCGGCATTGTGGCATGTCCTTGGAGGAAGCACCGCATGTTCGGCCGTGCTGTGATGTGCAGGACGCGGCGCCATTTTGAGGCCTACGTGTGCTAGCTGTATCAAAGAAGTCGGTCAGCTTTGTGGGGCCCCCGTTCTGGTTTTCTTTTGCTCATATTGATGGCCTGAGGTAGTTGGGTGACTGATATCACCTCACCGTGCCGTCTGGCGTCGCTTCTAATCGCTGGATTCTCCCCGGACTCTCTTCTCAAGCTGCCATCACCTCGGCTGCCGGCCACACCCCCTCATCGTATATTTCTAAGTGTTCAGTGGTAATAACCACGCACGCTGGGCAAATTATGGGATGCTCGGGTTCATGGCCCGAGTGATGACAGGGCACCTTCTGATCTGATGAGAACATGCTGGCTGCTTGCCAAGAATGGGACCCGATGTACTAACACAGCGATAACTAAGCCGGTTTAGATGCAGAGTGATGTCATTGTATAATTATAAGACACACTTCTGTGCACAACTTTCTAATAGGAGACACAGGTGAGTAGGGAAAAGTGAAACGCGGTATAAATTTTCAAATAAACAATACTGTAGATAAATATCACACACCATTGAGGATTTGTGTAATGATAGTTGGATGGGGAGCCATTGCCTGGATTTTATTAGTGATTTCAGTATTTAAGAAACGACTGTCTCCCCCCGTGTCTATGACCCCCCTGATCAATCACTGATAATGAGGGAGGACGGTATCACGTAGCTTCACCCATTTATCCAGCCAAAGTGACTCCACCATGCTGTCCTCTGGTGACCAGACCATACATGTGATCAATCCGGAGTGATAATCCACGCCTTCTTTATATACTATTGCATTGTTTTTGTTTTTCTTGTGGTGTTAAACATTTGGCGGGATAGGCAGAGAGAGGCTTTATAATCTGTGATCTAAAGGTTCTCATATAAGTGTCAATTTGTACCGGTCACCCTATATTAAGTTGGTAAAGGGGGGAGAAATTAGAAGCACCTCAGTAGTAAAAGGACTCCTCATTCTGTGTGATAGTCACGGTTCATTAGGATACCTGTGAGCGGCATAAGACTGTCCCAATGAAGTGGTAGCAGCCGGGGAGGAGTGAGATCGCTGGTAAGCTTTAGCCACCTTTGAGGTGGGCAGTGATCCCAGAGATCTAAATAACCATCCCTTTTTGTTCCACCTTCTGGGGGTGGTAGCGGGCCTTTTTCCAGGTGGGTTCAGAAGAAGGTGCAAAAGAATTGAGTGTCCTGTCCGGGAAGGGCAGGAGGAACACACCTTCAAGAGGAGAGGTGTATGGGAGCAAGGAGAAGCCTTTGGCCCAGCTTCTGTCTACTCAATTCTGACAGAAGAAGGGTAACTGTCAGAAACCATGAAATCAGACCGAGACAGAAGTACAGTTAAATTACACCTGTTTGATAATAAAAGTAAAAAGAACAAACATAGTCAAAACATAGCCAAAGTTCAGTAACCGGAACAGATAGTCAGCCAAGCCAGAAGTCAGGGATCAATGTAGTGGAATAGCAAGCAGGATCTGGAGCCAGAAGGGATGTCAGCAAAGCAAGTCTTTAAACAGGAATGCAGGAGATGGTCCCTGTGATGTTGACCAAGGCGAAGGCAGAGATCCTCTGGACTGGACGGCTTAAGTAGGCAGGACTGACGAGCAGGATCATCAACAACTGAGGCAATTTTGATGGGGGCAATATGATGGGGCAATTTAATGGGGCAGTAGGATGAGGCAATTTTGCTGGTGGCAGTATGATGGGGCAGTTTTGATGGGGCAGTTTTGATGGGGGCAATATTATGGGGCAATTTTGATGGGGCAATAGGATGAGGCAATTTTGATGGGGCAATTTTGGTGGTGGCAGTATGATGGGGCAGTTTTGATGGGGCAATTTTGGTTAGTATGGGGGCAATTTTGGTGGTAGCAGTGTAATGGGTCAATTTTGATGGGGCAATAGGGTGGGGCAATTTTGATCGTGGCAGTATGATGGGGCAAATAGGATGGGGCAGTTTTGATGGGGAAATTTTGATGGTGGTAGTATGATGGGGCAGTTTTGATGGGGCAATATGATGGGGCAATATGATGGGGCAATTTTGATGGGCTAATTTTGATGGTGGCAGTGTGATGGGACAGTTTTGATGGGGTAAGTTTGATGAGGGCAATTTTGATGGGGGCAATACGATGGGGGCAATATGATGGGGGCAATATGATGGGGGCAATATGATGGGGCAATTTATGTCTAAATCCTTTTCCCATTTCCTGCAATATTGACTATCATTAGCTTTGTGGTCAGCGAAGAGGAGGTTGTGTATTTGAGAGATAAGGTGTGTTTGTTGTGTTGTTTTAGTACATAATGTTTCAAAGGGAGTGAGCTGTCTGGAGCATTGACCCTTTTTGTCTAGGATTTGGATGTAATGGGCTATCATTGTGAATGTCCAGCTTGGGATGGGTGTCTGCTCAAAGCGTGTTGCGATTTGCGTTGCAGAAAGTAGTTTGCCTTGTTGGAGGAATTGGTGGACCCTGATTTGTCCCTGTGGTAGATTGTCAGCAAGAAATTGGTGGTGCATACCCGGTGGAAAGTCTGGGTTCAGCTTAATAGGAGTCAATGGACTGGGGGTGGAGGAGATCGGGGTAGTCTTACATATCGCATGAAAACAGCGCAAAGTGGGGCCAATCGTCGGGTGGGCTTGAATGTCTTGTGGAATATGCTTGGGGAAAATCCAAGGGAGAGAGTTCAGGTCTAATTTCGTGAAGGAAGCTTCAAGGGAGACCCAATCTTTTTGTTGGGTATGGGCGTTCCAGTCCACTATCCTGGTTAGATGGGTGGCTGCATGGTAATTGAGGATGTTCGGAAGGCCTATTCCTCCCAGATTTTTCGGACGAGAGAGTATGGTGTGACTAACTCTATGTCTATTTTTGCCCCATAAGAAATTGGAGCTGATCTGTCTGTATGTTTTGAAGAACAGGGGGGGGATCTGTATGGGGATCGTCTGTAGGAGGTATAGTATTCGGGGAAGTGCATTCATCTTCAGGATAGCTGCTCTGCCGAACCATGAAAATGTCGGCTTGTTCCATGTTTCAAGATCAGAGGAAAGCCTGTTTAGTAGGGGAAGAAAGTTTTTGGCATATAGGTCGGAGAGTGTGGTTGGAATCTGAATACCTAAATATGTTATTGAATCTTGTTTCCATTGGAATGGGAAGTTATGTTTGCATTGGTTTACTAGATTCTGGGTTAGGGATATGTTAAGTGCAAATGATTTGGAGAAATTGATCTTCAGGTTAGATATGGTTTGGAAGAACTTAAATTCGGCTAGTAATATTGGTAAAGTGGTTAGTGGTTGTGTTAGGAACAGTAGTATATCATCTGCGTATGCCGCATATTTGTATTCCTTTCCAGAAGATTGGATACCCTTTATGTCTGGGTTAAGTGTAAGTTTCCTTAGGAAGGGTTTGAGGGTTAGTACAAACAATATGGGTGACAGTGGACACCCCTGTCTTGTTCCATTACGGATGGGGAAGGCGTCCGACAGAGTACCATTGACCCTTACTTTAGCAGAGGGATTAATGTATAGTGACATAATCAGTCCAATCAATTGGGAACCAAGTCCTATGGCTTGTAAGACTGCTGACATGTAATCCCAAGATACTCTGTCGAACGCCTTCTCGGCATCAAGTGACAGGAAAAAGCCTTTTTGCTTGGTATGGGTGATCAGATAGTGCAGGTTAATCGCTTTGCTCGTGTTGTCCCTGGCTTCACGGCCAGGGATAAAACCTACTTGGTCGTAGGATATGAGTGAGGGCAGGAGGGTTAATAAATATTTTTATGTCTACAATTAACAATGAAATGGGTCTGTAATTGCTTGTGAGGGAGGGATCTTTTCCTTCTTTGGGGATGACTGTTATATGAGCTTCTAGCATTCCGCCTGTTAGGGGATTTGTGGGGGAAAGAGAGTTGAAGGTCCTAAGGAAAGGATTTTGGAGGGTGTCAGAAAATGTCTTGTAATAAACCGCTGGGAGGCCATCTGGACCTGGGCTTTTGCCAGGTTTGAGTTTACTGATTGCCTGTGCCCATTCCGTGTGTGAGATTGGCGCGTCAAGAGTTGTCGCTACCTCTGGAGCTATTTTCTGGGGGGAATATTGATCTAGGAATGATTTGATGTTTTGGGCTCTCAGTGAAGCTGGTGTGGAGGTGGGTTCGGATGTGCGTAAATCATAGAGGGAGGAATAATATTTTGTGAATTCCTGTGCTATGTCATTGTTTTGTGTAAGGGTTTTACCGGTATTGGATTGTATTTGGTGGATCGTATTATTAGCTTTTTGTTTGCGTAGGGCTCGTGCAAGGAGTCGACCGCTCTTGTTACCAAACTCTTATGCCCCGTACACACGGTCGGACTTTGTTCGGACATTCCGACAACAAAATCCTCGGATTTTTTCCGACGGATGTTGGCTCAAACTTGTTTTGCCTACACACGGTCGCACAAAGTTGTCGGAATTTCCGATCGCCAACAACGCGGTGACGTACACCACGTACGACGAGACTAGAAAAGGCCGGTTCAGAACCAAGTGCGGCACCCTTTGGGCTCCTTTTGCTAATCTCGTGTTAGTAAAAGTTTGGTGAGAGACGATTCGCGCTTTTTCAGACTCATGGCTTTCAGATCGTTTTCTGCCGTTCAGTTTGTGCTTGTGGGTTTGTATCTGCTCTTCAGTGCGTGCAGTGAGTTCGTATCAGAGTTTTCTGTGTGATCTTGCCCGCTCGTTGCTGTTTTTCAGGTCGCTCTTCACAGGCCTTGCTGTTCTTTAGTGCGTTCTGTTACTTCGTTCTGAGCAGCCGACCGTTTTCTAGCCATGTTGCGTATGCGTACTCCTCGTAGAGTTCGTGCTGTGCGGGGGCTTGGTGTTGGGGTCCTGACCTTGACACAAGTCCAGTCCATGAACAGGGTGGGGAGGAGTTCATGGACCAAGAATTGGTTGCTTCAGCGTGACCAGTTCTGTCATATGCCTTTGCTCCGTGAGATCCGTGAGAATAATCCTGATGATTTCAGGAACTTTCTCAGGATGACGGACCCCGTATTTCACCGTTTGTTGGCTTCGCTGACCCCCTATATCAGCAGGCAGGATACCTGCATGAGGCAAGCCATCACTCCGGAGCAGAGGTTGGTCGCTACCTTGCGGTATTTGGCCACAGGGAGAAGTCTGCAGGACTTGAAGTTCTCGACAGGCATCTCCCCCCAGGCTCTGGGAATCATTATCCCGGAGACCTGTTCTGCCATCATACAGGTCCTGCAGAAGGAGTATATGAAGGTAAGATTTTTATCCTTTTATATCCCATTTTATTGTATTTAATGTTTGATAATATATTGTATTTCTTCCCTCATTCCCTAATTACCATGATTGTAATATGCTGTGAATGTCCCCTTTGTTCTCATGCATGCAGGATTTTTATGTAATTATTATTTTAGGTCCTTCATACATATTTGCCCTTCAATAACCTCCCCAGCATGGTGTCTCCTGCCCTATATTCACCTCATGTAGTCACTTAACAATGTATTTTATCAGCTCCATAGTAGTGCTTTACCCCAAACACCCCCTAAAATGTTTGGAAATGTTATTTTTGATTTAAATTCAGGCAGAGTGCCAGAGGCTTTTTTTGTGGTGTCCCCAAATTTTTAGTAACCCTCCCTCCCCCAACTGCTAAGTCAGCTGATCCCAATTCTCTATCCTCAATCATCTATCTGCTGACTTTGCCAAACCCATACACACTATACCCACCTCTTTACTGGTCAGATTTATGGATGAATTCCCCAAAGCATGTAGTGCAAGGGCCTGCCTGTATACTTTCCAATGGTACTGTTTAAAGTTTTTGTATCCTATTATTATCTTGATAGGTAATAGCAGAATGTCCAAATGTCCTGAAATGTGTACAGTGTGTATTTATATCTTTGTATTATGACACTTCTTACCTGTCCAGTGGGCTGCCAATAGTGTAACTAAGGAGGGGCTGTTCCAAGTAATAACCTGTATTTAGGCATTCATCTCTCAATGTCAATGAAGTGAAGAGGGTTACCTGTCCAAGAGTTCCCCCCCCTATAATGTTAGAAATGGCCCATGAGAGGGGAGGGGAATATGATAGGTGTACCTTATACTTTGGCCTTGTTAAATTCCCCTTATTAAATGCTATCTGGAGGTTGCCCCATAATGTTTGTGTATAATCTGCTTGCCAGGTTTCTGTGAAAAAATAGTAATGTTTATTGTTTTTTCCTCAACAGTTTCCTTCCACGCCACAGGAATGGCAGACTGTGGCCTCCCACTTTGCCCAGCGGTGGGACTTTCCTAACTGCGGAGGGGCAATTGATGGGAAACACGTCCACATCGTCCCACCACCCAACTCGGGGTCGTACTATTTCAACTATAAGGGGTTCAATAGTATAGTGATGTTGGCGGTGGTGTCGGCTAATTACGACTTCTTGTATGTGGACGTGGGGAAGAATGGCCGGATGTCCGATGGTGGAGTGATCGCCCAGACGGAGTTCTACAGGCATCTCCAGAATGGCAGCTTGGACTTGCCACCTCCAGAGGACAATGTTGAAGGTCTCCCATTTGTGTTTGTCGCTGATGAAGCGTTTGCGCTGGGGGACCACCTGATGCGGCCATTCCCGATGAGGACCCTCACCCCGGAAAAGAGGGTTTTTAATTACCGGCTGGCCAGAGCCCGAAGAGTGGTGGAGAACACATTTGGAATCCTGGCCAGCCGGTTCCGATTATTTATGACACCCATCCATATGGCGGAGTATAAACTGAACCATATTACACTTTCCTGCTGTGTTCTCCATAATTTTCTACAAAAACATTCAGCCAACTATGCTGGCTCAGTTGGGCCTGAGGCCGGAATCCCAAATACATCCACAATGACGGCACTTGAAAGCGGCCGTCCTGGCTTGCCCTCCCTGAATGCCCGTGATGTCCGGTTACGATACCTGGAGTTCTTTGCGGGTAGGGGGGCTATCAATATGCCAGACAATATGTGACACCTTTTTCAAATAAAAAACAACCCAAAGAAATTATTGGTGGACATTTACTGCTTGTGTTTGTTTTAGCTGACCCTGACAGAAATGTGTTGAGTGCAGAAAATGTCGTGATTGGGTAACCTTATAGAAAACAGTGTTGGCTGATACTTCCTAAATGCAAAAACACATTTCACTACAAGTGCACTTCCAACTGCACTGAACCTGCACTTGTAGTGCAAAGAGGATTTGCCCTTAGGAAATAACCCCCATTTGTGCATAAAACAACAATTACATCACCCCAAAAGTGTTGTAGTGTTGAGACAATAATCCACACATTCTTGAGTAAGGCACTTTTTTATACCTGCACAATCACATGCGCATTTACCAAAGGTTTTTAAAACAAACCAACATGTTTGTTGTATAACAATGTTTGCAGTAGCATTATCAAAAATCGAAATATCCATTTCAGATAAAACAGGCCTGTGTAAAACCAACAAGAAAGCCAAAAAACTTGAACTTACAAAGTTCACATATGGTAAAGCCTGAAGGCTAGATCAGACATCAGTATTTAGGAACTGGGTTTGATCTAGCGTTCAGATGGGGGGAAATCACCCCTTGAAAAGCCAAATTTGGAAGATGCACACCAATTTACGAATGTCAACATGTGCTATCTGCCATCAGGGGGGATCAAGGGACGTGTTTTGGGGGAGCAAGCCTTTCCTCAATGCGACTTTATAATTGAGGAAGGTGTTGCACCCCCAAAACGCGTCCATTGATCTCCCGTGATGACAGATAGCACATGTTGGCACACTGTGTGCATCCTCCAAATTTGGCTTTTCTAAACATTTTAAAAAATTTTGAAAGATTGGACCACATTAATAAAACAGGTGATTTTGTGGGGTTTAAATTCGCCCCAAAACATCAATGATGTTATTATTTTTTTTAATAACATCATTGATTTGGTTCTGGATGTTATGCAATTGGAGATTACACCCCATGATCTCCCCGATAAGTATCTGGGCACTTTCTGAAGTAAAGCGTTACACTCTATTACACTCTGTGTTGGCAACTGTCAGTATTTTTTACTGACAGCCAGTAATAAATGGGCACTTTTCTTCTGCCAGTAAATGCCAGCGACAGGAAAAGGTTGCCAGTAAAAAACATGGCTGCAATGCTTGGCTTAGAACTGCACAAGCAGGGTTCTGGTCCGGACCCGGCCAAGGCCATCTGAGTGTCTGCTATAGTGTGTTCGGTCGGTGCCAGTAGGTCTGGCAGAGGCAGTGCCTGAGCGTGTCTTGTAATGTCATGGTGCAAGGGAGCAGAGTGTGTGGGTCTGCGAGACGGGAGCAAGGCAAGCTGGGAGAGGACTGTCAGTGGTGTTTGGACTGGATTGGACTGGAGGGACCACCTGGCATGGAGAGAGACTGGCACAGTGATTCAGGAGGGGACGTGTCATTATCTGTGCTGCTGCCCACCGCTGTCAGTGTCACTGTGAGAGTTAGAACCTTTCACACTGAATCGTTTTTCAGGCGCTTTAGCGCTAATAATAGCACCTGTAAAGCGCCTGAAAAAAGCCTCAGCTGCAATCTCAGTGTGAAAGCCCAGAGTGCTCTCACATGGGGGCGCTGCGCTGGCAGAACGTCCCAAACATTCCTGCCAGCAGCTTCTTTGCAGCAGTGGAGGAGAATCCATCGCTCCTCCAACGCTCCTCCATCGCTTCCCCACTGCTTCCTCACCGCTCCTCCATCGCTCCTCCACCGCTCCTCCACCGCTCCTGCCCATTGAAATCAATGGGGCAGCACTGCCATACCACTGTCAAAGTGCCACTGCAGCGGCGTTTTGCAGGCGGATTTAACCCTTTTTCGGCCACTAGCAGGGGGTTAAAAGTCCTGCCTCTTAGCTACCTTTTTACTATATCGAAAATAAAATAAGAAATATGTTTTTTGCCTTAATATATACCTTAAAGTGGTTGTAAACCCTATTTTACAACTTTATGCTACAGGGTAAGCCTAAAATAAGACTTACCTGTAGCTACCCTGGATATTTCCTAAACCTGCACAGTTTAGGAGATATCCCCTGTCCCCTGCATGTGCCGATCTCATCGGCACATACGCACTGGGGAAAACTGAAGCAATGGCACGTTACCGGCGGCTCCCATGCGCGGGAGTGATGTCATGTCGTCCCGGAGTTACTTCCGGGTATCGCGGCTCTGGCGCTGTGATTGGTCAGAGCCGCGATACCGGAATGAAATCCGGGACGACGTGTCGGCAGCCATAGGGGGAAACGAGGACCGCTGCGGGGGCTTCAATCTGAGGTAAGTAATACATAATGAGCTAGTATGCTATTCATACTAGCTCATTGTGCCTTTTTCTTGCAGGGTTTTTTTTTCTCGTTTTTTTTTTTAAGAGGGTTTTCTTCCTCTTTAAGACCCCTTTCACACTGAGGAGGTTTTCAGGCACTTTGGGCTAAAAATAGCGCCTGTAAAGTGCCTGAAAAACGCCTCCCCTGCTGGGAGCGGTGCACTTGCAGATTGTTAAAAAAAAGTCTTGCAAGCAGCATCCTTGGGGCGGTGGAGAAGCGGTGTATACACTGCTCCTCCCCTGCCCCTGCCCCATTGAAATGAATGGGCACCGCTGCTGAAGCACCTGCAAAGCGCTTCGGCTGTGGCGCCTTTTGGGCGCTATTAACCCTTTCTTCGGCCGCTAGATGGGGTAAAAAGTGCCCTGCTTGCGTCTGAAAACTGCTGCTAAAATTGCGGTAAAGCGCCGCTAAAACTAGCGGCACTTTACCGCTAACGCAGCCCATCATCAGTGAGAAAGGGGTCTAAATCACACTGCTACTTGCATATTGTACTTGTTTGTATCCTAAATGCTAAAATTTGCACATAAAAAAACTGTCATTTTGTAACTTTTGGAAATGCCAGTAAATTTTGGGTTTCGCTTCAGTAAATTTAAATCTGGTAGGTTGCCAACACTGATTACACAGCTCGTGCTGCTCTGAGCATGTGCGAGATCTGGAGGTGCATGCTGGGTAACCATAGAATACAGGAAGAGATACAGTCTGGCTTCAGATGCCCACAAATGAGTTGGCAGCAGCCTGCTGGGACTTACAAAAGTAAGAAATCAATGCTGCAAAAATACAAAACGGACCTTGGATTACAGCGTACCTTTACTAGAATACATAAAGTATGAGGATTATCGGGGGATTTTTATCTAAAAAGTCAAATTTCGGCTGGATCACCGCTTTAATCATATCAATAGCGGGCACCTGTCTGCTGCCAGATGGAGTGGGTATGAGCTGGCATTACTTACACCAAGTAACATTGTCATTAGAAGGTGTAATGTTGTAAATCCGGACACTTTACTACCTATCATGCCTGACCTATCAGAAGTGTGGGAGTATGATTGTTGTAGTAGCTCTGAGGCTCCCAGGAGAAGTGACAGACGTGGCTCTTGAGGACTCGGATATAGAGTTCTGGGTGGACAGGTCACCATACTATATTGATAAAGGTTCACCTGACACAGGAATGGCTGTAGTACAGGGATATGCAATTAGCGGACCTCCAGCTGTTGCAAAACTACAAGTCCCATCATGCTCTGCCTCTGGGTGTCATGCTTGTGGCTGTCAGAGTCTTGCTATGCCTCATGGGTCTTGTAGTTCTGGAACAGCTGGAGGTCCTCTCATTGCATATCCCGGCTGTAGTCGATGAGGATAAAGTGGTGTTCCAGGAAGCTCTATCTGGTCCCTGTTCAGCCCACATTGTGGAGTTAAGAGCTCTGACAGTGTCAGATTGCAGAGGGTCGATCGATTAATATATATACTGATTCCCGCTGTGCTTTCGGAGCAATACAGGATTATGCAGCTTTATGGAAAAGCAGAAACTATTTCACATCCCGGGAAATCCTATAAAAATAGTGTCTCACTTGGTCACATATTCTGGTCTTGCCTACCTGAATAATCTCTGGACAGACATTTCTAACATCTTATCTGAAATGGCACAAACACAACGAATAATCTCCCCACAATCGGCCGTCTTCAACATTACCATTCATTCCATTCTACCACAACAACTCCCCATATACTATTAGTTACAAGACTATCGATCGTTAGACTTTGGAAGACCGATACATTTCTGACACTACTAGATGTGATCACCATGGTACAGACACATCACACCTACGAGCATCTAAATGGTGAATGAGGCTCCTACACACTCAACAATTCTTAACCAATGGCTTCCCCGAAACAATTGGTATCAAAGACTCGTCAACCTCGGAATTAACGACTGAATTCCACTTTTGTCTCCCCCGATCCTCCCTATCTTCCCCTCTAAAGCACTTGATTGAGAGATGTTGTCTCCTCCCCCAGACCCAGTAATCACCCAGATGGGGTGTTGGGGGATGATAGACGGCACTCCTAACCCTACACATATCACTCATAATGACCATCACTTATATCATATTATGTCCTATGTACCCTTATAGAGATCCTCTCACTACTCAATCCCCATGTATGACAAAGTCTACTACTTATTGATCTTATCTGTAAAACTTCAATAAAAAACATTGAAACAAAAAATGCGGCTCAGATAACGGCTTTGTTAGAAGATATTTCCCTGCCAGTTGCTGTTGCAGTAATAAAAGATAAAGGGCCATACTAAGGGAAATGATTGTGTTACTATAGGGAACCAAAGAGCAGACGAAGCTGCTAAAGAAGCTGCTCTCTTTCCTGTGGAGGCGAGAGGAAGTGAGAGAGAGTGTGTTTCCTAAAAGGTAGACATGTGCACTGACAAAAAATTTGTTAGTTTTCGTTTTATTCGTATTTATGCTTTTTTCAGAAATTCTGAAATTCGAAAATCCAAAAATTTGCATTTATGAATTTTCGTATTTCCAAATTTCCGAATTTCCGAATTTCCAAAATTCCAAATTTTCGGAATTCGAAAATTCAGAAATTCGAAAATCAAAAATAAGAAAATACGAAAAAAAGAGAAAATCAGTAAAATTTGAAATAACTAATAATAACTATTAAATTATAAAATTTCCTTTCAAATCTGGCTGTTTTTGAACGTAACGAATACAAATGTAACTGAAGTTACGAATTATCCGAAATAACAAATGTCGCATCTAAAAAAATGGAATGGAACAAATTAATAATAACAATAATAATAAAAAGGTTTTATCATCATTGTTATTTATTATTAGATCGTTATGTTCCATTCTTTTAGATGCAGCATTCGTTATTTCAGATTATTTTGAACTTCAGATAAATTCATACTTGTTACGTTCACCAATAGCCAAATTTGAAAGGCAATTCCAATACCTATAATTTAATAGTTATTAGTTAGTTATTATTTCAGATTTTCGGGTTTTCGAATTTTCATTCTTTTCAATTTTCATTCTTATTTTCGGATTTTCAAATTTCCA